>NC_056730.1:540738599-541038599 GCF_019279795.1 Protopterus annectens | reverse complement strand
AGATGCAGGAGTTCTAATATGAGTCCTGGCAAATGTGTGTATGTGTTTAAGTGTGTATATTTGAAGGCTACAACATTCTGAGGCTTCACTCTCCCAGTACACTGCCCACTGCCATACTTTACAAGGGGTGGTACTGTTGTTCACCTTAGAAGAATCATGGGACACTCTTCACAATATAAGCTCTGTGGTGTGAGCAATAAATGCATAACACTATATTAGTGATAGGTAGGGGTTCTAATCTCAGTCCTGGCAAGTGTATGAAAACTGTGTCCTATGTATGTGGTTGAGTGAGACCTATATCCACTGGGAGAGTGGGTTTTACATTTTTAGGTCATGGTACTCCCAGTACACATCCCAAGGTCCACTTTAAAGGCCTGCTTTCTTTATTAACTGTAGAGGTATCTGTTGACACTCTTGAGCCCAATAAGCCCCATGCCACGTGCAAGAACTATGTAACAGTATGGACTGACTAACAAGATAGGCAGCGCTGCTAATCTCAGTCCAGACAAATGTGTGCATGAGTGTATTTGCATTTGTAAGTGTGTATAACTGTAGGTTCAAGTATTTTGGGTCCATTCTCACCCAGTAAATCACCCATTGCCATACTTTACAAGGGCTGGTGATGCTGTTCACCTTAGAATTACCTTGGGACACTCTTCACCTTGCAAGCTTTGTGGCGCATGCAATAAATACATAACACTGTAGTAGCAATGACTAGATAGGTAGAGGTTCTATTCTCAATCCTAGCAAGTGTGTGTGTGTGTGTGTGTGTGTGTGTGTACTATATCCATTAGGTGGCCGTGGTTTACAATTTTAGGCCATGGCACTCCCAGTACACATCCCAATGAGGCCACTGTTCACATCTACTGTAGAGGTATTTGTAGATACCCTTTAGCCCTATAATCCCTGTGCCACATGTAATAGCTATCTAACAGTATGGAATGAATAAGACGATAGGCAGGTCTGCTAATGTCAGTACTGGCAACTGTGTGTGTGTGTGTGTGTGTGTGTGTGTGTGTGTGTGTGTGTGTGTGTGTGTGTGTGTGTGTGCATTAGTGTGTATAGCAGTGTTTGTGAGTGCGTACACTCTTAGGGGACAGTCTGAGTCCTTCCACACCCAGTACACCTCCCATTGCCATAGCTCACAGGGTGATATTATTCACTTTACAGGTACCTTGGGACAGTCATCACACTATTAGTTCCATGCCACCTGCGATAACCACATAACACTGTAGTACCACTAACTAGATGGGTAGGGGCTCCAAACCCAACACTGGCAACTGTGATCCTATGCATGTGTGTGTGTGTGTGTGTGTGTGTGTGTGTGTGTGTGTGTGTGTGTGTGTGTGTGTGTGTGTGTGTGTGTGTGTGTGTGTGTGTGTGTGTGTGTGTGTGTGTGTGTGTGTGTGTGTGGGAGCAGTATTCTCTGTGTGTTTGGTCAACACAATATCCTCTTGGGGTGGTGGGTTTTACCAATCTGAGGTATGTTCAACCCACTACACTTACCATTGTCCACTTTACAAGAGCTGATGTCAACCACCATAGACTTACCTGTATATCCCCCTCAGCCCTATAAGCTCTGTGGCACATGAAATAACTGTTACACAGACTTGGTAAATGTGAACATATACAGCTGTACCTCGGCTATGACACAGTCGATCTGTTACCACTCAGCAATACCCCACATTGGCAATGTCTGCAAGGCCACATCCTGCTGACACACAGACATCTAGAACCCAAACAGAATAAGGCATCTGAGACTACATTCAGTCAGCATTGCTAACACCAATAATGCATCATGGCTGAAAAGGTACACACACTCTGAAGTGTACCCATTGCAAATGCCAGCTGACAGCACCTTACACAGCATTACATAACTAAACTATACTTGCCGCCCTGTGCATCAGAACCATATTAGCATGTCCCTGCATCAGTGGTATTGATGACAGGGATGTGGCACAGGTATCATCATATGCACAGGGTGTTGTGTGGGTTTGCCAGAGCCCTAGGCTGAGCCATACAGTTGACATCATGTGTGTGTGTGTTTGGAGGAGTGTTCTATAAATGGGACATGCAGAGGTGGTGTGTGTGTGTCTGGAGGTCACCTGGCTGTGATGGTGACGTGTGTGTGTGTGTGTTTGTATGCACACAGTCATGCCATGTGGCTGCCCTGCACAGGGGTATGTTGGACAGCTGTGGACCATACATGGCAGGGTGTAGAGTTCACTGTCTCTGGCTACAGATCCATGAATTGGTCCTGCTAGGGGTCTCACTGGCACAAGCAGACCCAAGACCAGATGCAGTAGTACTCCCCGATGGTGTCTGCTGTATGCTCTATCTGTGTCCCTGATGGGACCGGCCAGGACCACTTGCCCATGGCCTGCTCCATTGTGGTGTAGACAGCACCAGCCCTTCGGTACTGCTGGTGGGACTGCCACTACGAGAGTGTGAAGGTGCATGGCCATGTAGACTCTCAGCTGATGTTGATACTGACCTACATCCACATGGTCGATGCACATTTCTCACCACATGCTGCATCACAGACATTCCATGATCGAGGATTGCCAAGGTCTTACCCCACCGTCTATTCATGACCTCAGTATTTTGACATCTGGCCTCAACAAGGTCATGTATGTTGACACGTAAGCCAGGAAGAGTTGCATCCAAGACCCTGAGTATTTGCCTGGTGTTGTGTTCACTATGTACATGTGCATCCATGACAGCCCAAAACATGCATCTGGTGACACCTGCTGTGGCACTTGCGACAGCAGCTTGATGGGCAGCAGTCCTCCTTCGAGCACCTCTGTCCATCCACCTGTATGGGACCTCGCCTGCACTCTGGCTGTGGCAAGTGTCTACACTCACACTCGCCATAGTCACCAAGCTAGCCTGTTCCATGCCACCACCTGCCATCTGTCCACTATCTGTGGCTGCTGGGGATGGGGTATGTGTGGGCAATGTGACTCTGTGTGGAGACATTGTGGATGACTGTGGGATGCCAACTAATGGCACAGATCCAGCCCCTGACGACCCCACCTGTGCCTCACTAGGACCACCATCATGGTCAGAGTCTGCAGAGACACTAAGATCAGATTCTGAGTAGAGGAACCATGACCATGTCCACCTGTGAGGGGAAGAACTTATGTAAATTAATACCTGCACTATAAGGTTTGCTTTTACACATACACACACACACACACACACACACACACACACACACACACATAGACACATACAGGTGAGGTGGCACAGAGGTATTACACAGACCTCACAATAGCCAACTGGTGACATTCACAACACACAGTCAGACCACAACATACACACTCTGGATAGGCCCTCAGCATCATGTAGTGCAGCCCTTTCCACTTAATGTTACTACTAACATATACCTCTGGGATATGTGAGTAGTGTTAGTAGGTGATGGGCCTTCACCTAGCACACACTGCACCCATGTACACATTATTGCTGTTCCCCTGTATAGCACAGTCACAACTCCTACAGAACATATGTCTCAACTGTACAGAGTCTTGCTGAATGTCCAGATGTTTGGCTCATATTTTTGGTCTGTCCTCATAAATCCTGTCTGATACATTACAGAGATGATCTGTGGATTGGCGCCACTAATTAATGACATAATTTGAGTTGCAGATTTCAAAACCTACAGTAAATGTATGTTAAAACAAATCTGGTTACTCTAACAACTTTCTAAGCTTACAGTGGATATAATAAGTGTACACACCCCTGTTAACAGGCCAGGTTTTGTGATATATAACGTGAGACCACAGAAATCATGTCATAACTTTTCCCACCTTCAATGTGACCTATAACCTGTGCAATACAATTGAAGAGCATACACATTGGTTAGGGGTAACATATAGTAAATTAAATATGTACAATAGGCTGGTTGCATGAGTGTGCACACCCTTAAACTACTACTTTATTTAAGCACCTTTTGATTTAATTACAACATTCAGTCCTCTTAAGAAGGTCTCTTATCAGCATGGCACATCTTGACTTGGCAATATTTGCACACTCTCCCTTGCAAAAGTCCTCCAACTCTGTCAGACTGCAAGGGCTTCTCTTGTGCACAGCCCACTTCAGGTCACCCCACAGATTTTCTATTGGATATAGGTGTGGACTCTGGCTGGGCCAGTCTAGAACATTGAATGTCTTCTGGTAAAGCCATTCTTTTGTTGATTTGGATGTATGGTTTGGGTCATTGTTATGTGGAAAGGTAGAATTCCTCTCCATCTACAGCTGTCTAGCAGACACCTGAAGAATTTGGGCCAAAAGGGACTGGTATTTGGAACCATTCATAATCCCCTCGAACTTGGCTAAAGCCCCAGTTCCAGCTTATGAACAGCAGCCCCAAAGAAGGACACTGCCATCACCATGCTTCACTGTGGGGATGGTGCTCTTTTGGTGATGCGCAATGCTGTTATTGCGCCAAACAAACCTTTTGGAATTGTGGCCAAAAAGTTCAACCTTTGTCTCAATAGACCACAACACATTTTTCTACATGCTTTTTGGAGACTTGATGTTTTGTTTTTCAGAATTTAGCCAGGCCTGGATGTTGTTCAGTGTGAGAAAATGCTTCCATCTTCCAACCCTATGCCCATCCACATATGGAGAATACAGGAGATTTTTGTCATATGTAGTACACAACCAGTACTTGCCAGAGATTCCTGCATGTCCTTTAGTGTTGCTGTAGGTCTCCTGGCAGCCTTTCTAACCAGTTTTGATCTTGTTTTTGGAGGGACGTCCACTTCTTCTCAATGTCATTGTTGTCCCATATTGTCTCCACCTTGTGATGGCTGTCTTCACCATGTTCCATGGTATATGCAATGCTGTGGAAATATTTTTTGTACCCTTCTCCGGGCTGATACCTTTCCACAATGAGATTCCTTTGAAGCTCTGTAAGTTTTCTGTGAACCATGGCTGTTGCTGTAGCAGGCAACTGAGTAAATGTTTGGACCAAGGCCTCCACCCCATATACCTACAGAGAACGTTGGTACGCTTCCTTGCCACAGTTGCAAGGCATGTTCTTCCATATCCACTGAACTTTGTTTCACACATCCCATTACAGGGCACATTTTTACACCCAGATTTGTGGCGACATGCAGGAGCAGCAATTTGGTATATTTGGCTACCTGCTGCTCCTGTGATAGTTTCTATGTGGGCAAAACCACACGACAACTTAGAGAGAGGGTACTTGAGCACCTCGGCAACATATGTAACCATGTAACATCAAATGCTTTAGCTAATCATGCCTTATTGTTTCCAGGACACAATTCTTTTAAATTCAGAGTTTTACAACTTTTGCATTTCCATATCAGAAGAGGTGATTTTAATAATGTTGTTGAGATGTGTGAGCTAAAATGGATTGTTTCTTTGCATGCATATGTATACCCAGAACTTAATAGTGGTGTCTCCCTTAAATCAGCCCTACTGAGTAGGCGGTGATATGGGTTACATCACTTTGTTTGATTGGACTTTTTTAATTAGTTTTAGTTGATTGGTTGTGCTATGTTTTAAATACCTCTGTGTTTTAACATACTTTTGTATTTAGTCTGATGAAGGAGTAACCCCACGAAAGTGCTAACCTTCTTCAATAAAACAGTTTTTTATACATTTTTGGTGTTCAACAGAAGTTTATTCTGCCTGGACCGTGTTGGTTGACTCACAATTATTTTTCTCAGTTTGGTTGTTTTGCTTGTGAGTTTCCTTTAGCAGTGTGATTAGCTTATTTTTGCCTTTTTATCTAATTTTTGTTAAGCTACCCACTGCACATGGCGGAATCTCTTGAAGCAAATGCTGGAGGGATTTATTCATCATCTGCTGCTACTGTGACTAGTCAAATGAATAGCATGCCTGAAGGTTCTAATTGTTTTCACAGACTAGTCAGTAACCAGCCTAACCCCCTTTTGAGGCATGTATTATCAACACAGGGAATTGTGGAAACCATTGACTCTGATGGTATGTGCCCTTTTCTTGAGACTTTTACGGAACTGGAGAACTTAATGTATAAACTAAAAAGACTTGAATGGCAGAGATTTCACTTCGAGGCATGCCTTGAGCACAAGGTAGTGCCTAGGGGGTTATGGATTTTAAACATGCCTACCCAGGCCTCTAGTGAACCAGAGTTATTGAAATGTTGGCAGCAATTGAATCTTGACTTAAGCTTTAATTATTTAAGGCTATTAACTGAATATTATACACCTGTCAAGATGTCTCTCTGTGTAGAGATTGAGCAACTCTTGGATGTGTTGAAAACTAGATTTCCAACTGATGAGTACACCCTTAGACTGGATAATCTTTTTGCAGAGGTTTCAACATATAAATGCAGGCTGAGACAACAAAAACATGAGAAATTACTGTGGGATCATATGGACTTTACTAGGGGGCATATCTTTGTATGGCCGAAGAGCAAGTTTCATCGCTCTGGTGATAAGCCCCAATCTCAGATCGCACGCCATGAGACTGCCTTTACTTCCCATGTGACAGAAGTAATTACTAACAAAAACTCAAAAAAATCTGATGTTTTGTCAACTTCGGCCATCTCTGCAACTGCTTCACTAAGTTTGAACAGAGAGGAACACATGGAAGTGTTGAATACGCCGGCACTTGCCACGCCCCCCATCTGCTGATGGCAGAGCTGATTCTATTGAGCTTCCAAACCAGTCAGAAGCTACACTTTCCAATGTGTCAACTTCTAGTTTGAATATGCTGCCAAAGCAGATCATCATATACTGTTGCTCGTAGTAAGGTTAGAGAACTTTACAGCTTCAAGGGAAGTGATTTTTCCTCAAACCCTTTTAGGCCCTTCCTCTACCAAATTTGACATGCTGAACAATAGAGGGTGATCATTGTTGAGGGACAGGAGAAAGAGGAAGGCCTCCAAGGACGAGTGTTCACCAATGAGTAGAAAAACCTTCATACCTCATCCGTACAAGGACTAGTTTACAATTTATCTAATTTTTCATTAACTTCTATACAACTAGCGGTCCTCAACAGAGGCCTGAGCTTTGTTCCCAACAGTAAGTCTAACATTACTGATATTATTGTTGATATTAGACTGTTTGTTCGTAAAATCATGCTTGAAATATTATTTGGAACATGGAACATGCCTGTTTTTGGTAATATTCTACGTAAACCTAGTAGTTTCTGCCCGCCCTTCACCGCATCCATGGAATCCTTTTTGAACTTATGTGAAAGGGACATTTTTGAATCTTTTGACAATGTCAAACATCATTTTTGTAATGTAAGCCCTGAGTAAACCATTGCTTTACAACAATTGCAGGCTAAAGAATCTATTAGTATCAGACTGGCGGACAAGGGAGGGGACGTTGTGGTACTTAATAAAACTGATTACCTAATAGGCATGTCAGCTATGTTAGATGACTGTTCTACTTACAGTAAGGTTTCTGGGAGAGAGGTGGACAAATGCATTAGTAATGTTAAGAATGACCTGTATGACCTTCTCATGTGTGGTTTAATAGACCAAAACATATATGAGTTTTTGATTATCGAATATCGTTCTGTTCCTGTTACCCACGGATTGCCTAAGATCCATAAGGACAACCTTAATCCCCCACTGCATCCTAGTGTTTTGGGACGTGGTTGGGTAACTGAACCTTTATCTAAATTTGTTGAAATGCAGCTCAAATCAGTACTTGCTGAATCTCCTGCAATTTTGATTTTGAAGGATACTGAACATTTTTTATCTAGTTTATATAGCTCTGTACCTAATGCTTCCCTTTCTTTGGCTGATGTTTTGCTTGTAACTATGGATGTTAAAACACTCTTTACTGTTATCCCCAATCAGGCAGGGTGTATGCTGTGAGACTTTTTCTTTCCCACCATGGTCATTTAACGCATGGAATGGTAGCTGTTGTTTGTACTCTATAAAAATTCATTCTAAGTAATAATGTGTTTTTGTTTGAGAAACAGCACAGCCTCCAACTACTAGGTGTGGCTATGGGCACCCCCTGTGCCAATAGCTATGTTAATTTGGTTATGGCACAGTGGGAGAATGAGAATGTACATAGCAGTAACATGTTTAGCCATCATGTAAAATACTATGCCAGGTTTGTTGATGACATTTTTTCCTATGGGAAGGTGATGTGGGGCACCTTTCAGACTTTGTTAGGTATCTTGAAAGTACCTCAGATTTCCTCAGATGTACTGTTAATTATTCTTCTAGTTCTACTGATTTTTTTGGATGCCACCATTTCTAAGAATTCTGATGGTACTTTAGGGACACAATATAGGAAACCTTGTTGGAGGAATGGGCTTCTGCATCTTTCCAGCATGCACCCTGCACATATTTTTTCTAACATACTTAATGGCCAATACTTAAGGGCTTCTCGGCTATGTACTAATGACCTTGTGTTTGAGGAAACTGTAAATAGATTGAGCAATGGCTTCTCTGAGAGTAGTTACTCACAGATGCACATAGTTAATGCTAGGAATACCACTCTGCAACAATGACAAGGCAGAGGGACCCCATATTTTTCTTCTAGTAGAAGGACTGTGAACAGTAACCAAAGGTCCAGAGAGGCCCAACACCCTAGGGTATTTCTAAGACATTCTAGTGATATTCAGTATTACTGCAATATTATAAGAAAGAATTGGCCTGTCCTTATAGCTGATCATAAGGTGAGACAAATAGTGGGTGAGTATCCCTCCTTCTCCTAAAGGAATAATATGTCTAGCAAAAGACTTTTATGTTATGGACCAAGGCCTCCACCCCGTAAGTTGGTACGCTTCCTTGCCACAGTTGCAAGGCATGTTCTTCCATATCCACTGAATTTTGTTTCACACATCCCATTACAGGGCACATTTTTACACCCAGATTTGTGGTGACATTCAGGAACAGCAGTTTGGTATATTTGGCTACCTGCTGCTCCTGTGATAGTTTCTATGTGGGCAAAACGCACGACAACTTAAAGAGAGGGTACTTGAGTACCTAGGCAACATACATAACCATGTAACATCAAATGCTTTAGCTAATCATGCCTTATTGTTTCCAGGACACAATTCTTTTAAATTCAGAGTTTTACAACTTTTGCATTTCCATATTAGAAGAGGTGATTTTAATAATGTTGTTGAGATGAGTGAGGTAAAATGGATTGATTCTATGTATGCATATGAATACCCAGAACTTAATAGTGGTGTCTCCTTTAAACCAGCCCTACTGAGTAGGCAGTGATATGGGTTGCATCACTTTGTTTGATTGGTCTTTTTTAATTAGTTTTAGTTGATTAGTTGTGCTATATTTTAAATATATCTGTGTTTTAACATACTTTTGTATTTGGTCTGATGAAGCAGTATCCCCGTGAAAGCTCTAACCTTCTTCAACAAAACAGTTTTTTTATACATTCTTGGTGTTCAACCGAAGTTCATCCTGCCTGGACCGTGTTGGTTGACTCACAACTATTTTTCTCAGTTTGGTTGTTTTGCTTGTGAGTCTCCTTTAGCAGTGTGGTTAGCTTATTTTTGCCTTTTTAAATGTCTGGAAAGCCTAGTAGGACAGCTGACCATTATTTGTTGTTAATTAAAGAGTCTCTGTAATTGACGGCAGGTGTGTACCAAAGCAGATGTAATGCTGTCATTAAATCATAAGCTGCTTCAACAAAGTATTAGCTTCAGGCTGTGCGCACTTATGCATCTAGCTTATTGTACATGTTTTATTTTTCATACTTGTTCACCTAACAGATTTGTTTGTTTATCAATTGAATTGCACAGGTTATAGGTCACATTAAAGATGGGAAGAGTTCTAAAATGTTTTATTGTGGCCTCATTTTGTACGTCACAAATACCTGGCATTTTAACAGGGGTGTGTACACTTTTTATATGCACTGTATAAGAGTACTTTTCAAATATGTCCCTAGTTTTGTCCCATTGTCCCCCCATTTTGTCCATCTTTATCCAGATTTCTTGCATTGACAGATTGTGAGGTATGCTACAGATATGTTACACCTCCTGCAAATAGGCCCCTGTGATGACCACTCTAATGCTATGCCATTAACCCCACCACAAGTGAACATGCACATATCGCAATATGGCTAAGAGTAACAGTTGTGTGTATGGTAAAATGCATGACCTTAACATGCCTGTGGTATTGGTGAGCCCAATCAGGACAATACCATACTCACCGGTTTCAGGTTTCTGGCCCACATATAAACCAAAGGAACCTATGTAGTTGTGAGGGAGAAATAAATACTATCAATTAAACAACATAACTTAAATACATTTTAAAAAGTCACATGACTCTAATTACACTTTCTGATGCAGCATATTTAAATAAGGCTTTAAAGTAAAACTGTCATTAAGACCAGGTGATGCAAACGCTCTCATTCTTAAAATCCATCTCATCTCTTCATTTTCAGTTAAAAGTTTTATATTCCCACCCCGCAATGGTCTATAAATTACTTTTAAAATCATAAATTTAAAACTATGTTGATCACCTTTCTCTATACTATGTTTACTAAGAGCATTTGTAACTACTCTCTGTCTAATATCATTGAGATGACACACTCTTTAAATTTCCTGTTTGTCATAACCACATAAAAGCATCACAGATTTCACACTTAGCTAAATATATTAAATTGCTTGTGTTGCAATTCCCATATGCATCTAAAACAAACTCCCTACCTGTCATGGGATGTGTAATGGATTTATCTGTGAACATATGCTTGCAGTAAACACAATTCCCACATTTAAATGTACCTTGGTTCATATTTCCTACCTTAAAAAATTCCTTGGGTTGCTCCTTATAACATAACATCTGTTTCAAAGTGTTCGTCCTTTTGCACCTGAAAGCTAGTGGATCCTCTACTATTTCCTTTAATGCTGGAATGTCCCTTAAAATTCACCAATGTTGCCTAATAATATTTTTTTACTGCTTCAATGTGTTCCTGTTATAGGTAAGCATACACCTCATTTTATTTACTTACGACCTGCTCTATCCTGACTCACACTACCAAAATAGGGCTGAAGCCCTCTGCTTAGTCTTTGCTGTTGTATGCTCCTATTAGCAACACGGGCTTCAGACTCTGGGTAACCCCTATTTAAAAAGTCAGAGACCACAACATCCAATTGTTCATACATCCTATCATGTGCAGTATTTAGTCTAACTACTCGTTGCATCTGATTTTTTATTATATTTCCCAACATAAATGGAGGATGCATGCTATTACGATGCAAGTAACTATTACACTTAACCTCCTTTCTGTATAGTTCTGTATATACTGTACCCTGATCATCCTTCTTTAATTTTACATCAAGGAATGTAATATGTTCATTAGTTATATCATGTTTGAATCTTAGACAATAGTAGTTCCATTAACATATAATATGAACTGTTCAGATTCATCTTGATTACCTTCTCACACAACAAAAAGATCATCAACAAATCTTTTATAAAAATGAATACACTTCTTAAAAGGATTAGTCAAAGACAGCACATATGTCTCTTCCCACATGTACATGACAATATTCGCATAGGTATTTGCAACTGCTGTTCCCATTGCTACTCCTCTTTCTTGATAATACAGACGAGTGTCAAAAATAAAAATATTTGATGTTAAAAACATTTTTAATAGGCCACACAATAGTCTGATCTTCTCAGTATCATAGTCTGAAAACCTCTCAAAGAATATTCTGACACATTCAACACCATATATGTGACATATTCATGTAAACAATGAATCAACGTCCATTGTCACCATATGGAAACTAATAGGAAGTTGTCCACTTGACCATTCATACAACTGCTTTAAAAATGTGTTGTTGTCTTTTAAAATAGTTTCTCTTTTCTCTAATACAGGTCTTAAAAGTTTCTCTAGAAACTTAGACAGGGGTTCTGTAATTCACCCACAAGCAGACACAATCAGCCTCATGGGTGTGTTAGTCTGATCCTTGTGCAGCTTAGGTATCCCATAAATAACAGGTATTTTTGGATTTTCTACAAACAAATAGTCAAACGTTCTATCATCAAGCTTACCACTATCATGGAAAACATTCAATGCTTCCTTTAATTTGAGACATAAGCAATTACTTTAACTCCTTGTAATGTTACTATATTCATCCCCTTGCAACATAAGCTTCATTTTTTCCATATAAATATCATTACTCATTACAGCAATGCCTCCCCCTTTATCTGCATTTTTTATTACAAGGTCTGACTTATTTATCAAAGAGTGAATAGCAGCATTTTCTTCCTTAATTAAATTGTAAAATGTGGGTACGTTATTCTTCATATATAAATTATATATGTCTTGTTCCACCATCTTTTCAAAAACTTGCAAGGGGACATTATTAAACCTTCGTCTTAAACCATTAGCTACATAATAACCAGCATCAGCATTAGGAAAACATGTTTTCAAACATAAATTACGTATAAAATACTTAGCCTCAGTCAATGTTTCTGAAATGTCTGATACTAAAGATGATACAAATGACAAGCCTTTGTTAAGCACAGGTAGCTCTGCTTGTGTAAGTACATGTGAGGATAAGTTAAATACCATATTTACTTGGTTAATTGGCTCCTCATAAAGGTATGCCTGCTGGAATTCTCATTCATCACTCCACTCGCTAGACTCTGCATCTTAATTCTCGGATTTGCATGGGCAGGGGTTGATTGAGGAGAAGTGGAAAATCCACTGGATCCACAGCATTCATGCGTACAGCATCCACGCATGCTGGTACATCTCGCTTCAATCCTCCTCCCTGTGATGGTGTCTTTGTCGTCCACCCAACTGGTGAGTTAAACTCATCCATATCCACAACAGCTTCTCCTGCAGCTATAAATGTTGACACAGAAGCCATGACGTCAACCGGTAACTTGTCTGTAGCAAGCCGCCCTGTTACACCACTCTGCAAACCAATTCTGGTGTTAGGTATCCCTTCTTCTTTCAGTGTTAGTGCCACGTCTGGCATTATTTCCACTGTTAACTGACTATTAACAGATGAACTAGGAGGAAATTCTCCTCGTTCAGTTTGTTGTAGCAAGGGCGGTTCTTGTGACAGGGGCGGTTCTGTGTCATTCAAACGCACTTGCTGATTGGTCTCTACTCTCTCCTTCGGCCAAATGAAGGCATTCCCCTTTTCAAAGTCTATGAGATCTCGTTGTAACTTTTTCTTCTTGCCAGCAGCCAATTTCTTCTCAAAAGCTGCTAGCCTGCCAAAAGATTCAGTTGGCATGCCATGCTCAGTAAAATCTCCATATGAAACTAAATTATTATAAAGATCTTCAGCCTTGGAGTGGCATTCCTGTTGCCATTGTAAATGTTTATAAGCCATCAAAGTATGCTCAAAGTCTCTCAACTTCAATTTAAAAGTGGAAAGCAAATTCACATACACATTATCATCTCCTGTGCTCTGTTCAGACTCTATATTCTCAAATTCTATTAGTGGGTTGTCAGAAATGTCTGCCAACTTTCCAAAAGTTTTAATAATAACAGATGTCATATTTAGTATCACAGTTCTCACTCTAAGAGAATTTCCACAGTATTTGTCATATTTAGTATCACAGTTCTCATTCTAATTATGGCTTATAAATATTTACAATGGCAATGGTTTTTGTTGAAGCCTACTTGAAGTAAAAGGTCATGCCAAGGGGCCTCCGTATATTAAAAATGCCATCTTACAGAGATAAATACCCTGATTTATTACAGAGATGGCAACTGATAAACTTAAGCTGCTCATTTAACTACATGGAACTGACGAACGCTTATTTTTTGCCTATGGAACAGGAATGCCACTCCAAGGCTGAAAATCTTTATAATAATTTAGTTTCATGTGGTGATTTTACTGAGTATGGCATGCTTTTAAGTGAATCTTTTGGCAGGCTAGCAGCTTTTGAGAAGAAATTGGCTGCTGGCAAGAAGAAAAAGTTACAAAGAGATCTCATAGACTTTGAAAAGGGGAATGTCTTTGTTTGGCCGAAGGAGAGAGTAGAGACCAATCAGCATGTGCGTTTGAATGATGTAGAACTCCCCCAGTTGCAAGAACTGCCCTTGCTACAACAAATTGAATGAGGAGAATTTCCTGCTAGCTCATCTGTTAATAGTCGGTTAACAGTGGAAATAATGCCAGAAGTGGCACTAACGCCAGAAGAAGAAGGGATACCTAATATCAGAATTGGTTTGCAGAGTGGTGTAACAGGGCGGCTTGCTACAGATGAGTTACTGGTTGACGTCATGGCTTCTGTGTCAACATTTATAGCTCCAGGAGATGGCATTGTGAATAGGGATGAGTTTATCTCACCAGTTGGGTGGACGACAAAGACACCATCACAGGGAGGAGGATTGAAGCGAGATATACCAGCATGTGTGGATCCAGTGGATTTTCCGCTTCTCCTCAATCAACCCCTGCCCATGCCGAATCCAAGACCGAAGATGCAGAGTCTAGCGAGCGGAGTGATGAACGAGGATTCCAGCAGGCGTCCCTTTATGAGGAGCCAATTAACCAAGTAAATATGGTATTTAACTTATCCTCACATGTACTTACACCAGCAGAGCTACCTGTGCTTAACAAAGGCTTGTCATTTGTACCATCTGCAGTATCAGACATTTCAGAAACATTGACTGAGGCTAAGTATTTTATACGTAATTTATGTCTGAAAACATATTTTCCTAATGCTGATGCTGGTTATTATGTAGCTAATGGTTTAAGACGAAGTAGTACCTTTGTGCCATTTAATAATGTCCCCTTGCAAGTTTTTGAAAATATGGTAGAACAAGACATATATAATTTATATATGAAGAATAACGTACCCACATTTTACAATTTAACTAAGGAAGAGAATGCTGCTATTCACTCTTTGATAAATAAGTCAGACTTTGTAATAAAAAATGCAGATAAAGGGAGAGGCATTGCTGTAATGAGTAATGATATTTATATGGAAAAATGAAGCTTATGTTGCAAGAGGATGAATATAGTAACATTACAAGGAGTTAAAGTAATTGCTTATGTCTCAAATTAAAGGAAGCATTGAATGTTTTCCATGATAGTGATAAGCTTGATGATAGAACGTTTGACTATTTGTTTGTAGAAAATCTAAAAATACCTGTTATTTATGGGATACCTAAGCTGCACAAGGATTGGACTAACCCACCCATGAGGCCGATTGTGTCTGCTCATGGGTGGGTTACAGAAGTTTCTAGAGAAAAATTTAAGACCTGTATTAGAGAAAAGAGAAACTGTTTTAAAATACATCAACACCTTTTTAAAGCAGTTGTATGGATGGTCAAGTGGACAACTTCCTATTAGTTCCCATATGGTGGCAATGGACGTTGATTCATTGTTTACATGAATATGTCACATACATAGTGTTGAATGCATCAGAATATTCTTTGAGAGGTTTTCAGACTATGATACTAAGAAGCTCAGACTACTGTGTGACCGATTAAAAATGTTTTTAACATCAAATATTTTTAATTTTGACACTAGTCTGTATTATCAAGAAAGAGGAGTAGCAATGGGAACAGCAGTCGCAAATACCTATGTGAATATTGTCATGTACATGTGGGAAGAGACATATGTGCTGTCTTTGACTAATCCTTTTAAGAAGTGTATTAATTTTTATAAAAGATTTGTCGATGATCTTTTTGTTGTGTGGGAAGGTAATCAAGACGAATTTGAACAGTTTATATTATATGTTAATGGAATTACTACTTTTCTAAGATTCAGATATGATATATTTAAGGAACAAAGTACGTTCCTTGATATAAAATTAAAGAAGGATGATCAGGGTAAAGTATATACAGAACTATACAGAAAGGAGGTTAAGTGTAATAGTTACTTGCATCGTAATAGCATGCATCCTCCATTTATGTTGAGAAATATAATAAAAAATCAGATGCAACGAGTAGTTAGACTAAATACTGCACATGATAGGATGTATGAACAATTGGATGTTGTGGTCTCTGACTTTTTAAATAGGGGTTACCCAGAGTCTGAAGCCCGTGTTGTTAATAGGAGCATACAACAGCAAAGACTAAGCAGAGGGCTTCAGCCCTATTTTGGTAGTGTGAGTCAGGACAGAGCTAAAGCAGGACCGCAAGAAAATAAAATGAGGTGTATGCTTACCTAAAACAGGAACGCTGAAGCAGTAAAAAATATTATTAGGCAACACTGGTCGATTTTAAGGGACATCCCGGCATTAAAGGAAATAGTAGGGGATCCACCAGCTTTCAGGTTCAAAAGGAAGACACTTTGAAACAGATGTTATGTTATAATGAGCAACCCAAGGAATTTTTTTAAGGTAGGAAATGTGAAACAAGGTACATTTAAATGTGGGAATTGTGTTTACTGAAAGCATATGTTCACAGATAAATCCATTACACATCCCATGACAGGTAGGGAGTTTGTTTTCCATGCATATGGGAATTGCAACACAAGCAATTTAATATATTTAACTAAGTGTGAAATCTGTGATGCTTTTTATGTGGGTATGACAAACAGGAAATTTAAAGAGCGTATAGCCTGTCATCTCAGTGATATTAGACATAGAGTAGTTACAAATGCTCATAGTAAACACATTATAGACAAAGGTGATCAGCATAGTTTTAAGTTTATGATTGTAAAAGTAATTTATAGACAATTGCGAGGTGGGAATATAAAACTTTTAACTGCAAATGAAGAGATGATATGGATTTTAAGAATGAGAGCATTTGTACCACCTGGTCTTAATGACAGTTTTACTTTAAAGCCTTATTTAAATATGCTGCATCAGAAGGTGTAATTAGAGTCATGTGACTTTTTAAAATGTATTTAAGTTATGCTGTTTAATTGATAGTATTTATTTCGCCTGAAGAAGCCTTGAAGATGAAAATGTTTACTTGCGAACTTGAACTTGGATTAAATATTTGTTGTTTGAGTGTTTCCAGTTTTCTTTTTCTTTTTGGATTGGATTTTGTGACTGAGAACTGGTTAACTGCCTCACAGCTGTCTTTTTGGGTATAGTTGTGGGGGAGCGGTATTGTCAGCAGACTCACAAATGGCATTGGTACAAGATGAATGCTACTTTTCTGCACATGTACAGTACAAGCTCTGATACTACACAATTTCCTGTCCAGCACCATAGATGAGCACTTGTGTGCATTACAAAACCCCACCCACAAATGCAGTTTGGCCTGACATATGCATCTAGATAGTCTACGGAAGCCACTATGACTGCTACAGTACTCAATTGATGTGCACTGGGGCCTTACCTGGACATTCCTTGCCTGTTGTCTGGGTGCCACCCGCCTCCATGACTTGTGTGTGTTGCCTTTGCTGGCAAGTGGTGGCTAATGGTATTCAGCTGATGTGCAGGTTATGCATATAACATTGACCAATGTATGAGGTCCTGTGATATGTTTCCCTGTTTATGTCTTCCAGGTGAAATGCAGTGTGCAAGGCAGCCAGCGTACACTGCAGCTGAAACTGCGGCCATTGAGATGATAATCATCCACCATGGGGTGATGTTTGGCCATGGCCAACAGAATCTGTGGGAACAGACTGCCCTCTGGGATGAGCTTGTCCACAGAGTAAACAACTTAGGCCACCAAACAACAAATATTTAATCCAAGTTCAAGTTCGCAAGTAAACATTTTCATCTTCAAGGCTTCTTCAGGCGAAATAAATACTATCAATTAAACAGCATAACTTAAATACATTTTAAAAAGTCACATGACTTGGTGGCCCAAGGTTGGCAATTTTCTCCTTGATTGGTGTAAATGGGGCCTGTGTAGCAGGACTCCACCTGTGATGGAACAGTCTCTGGCCACGGCAGCAGCTGTTTGCTGAGCATGGCATATCAGGTCAGTCACCCGATGCCTGACCTGATCGTATATGCATCCATGGTGGCCTAAGTTGTTTACTCTGTGGACAAGCTCATCCCACAGGGCAGTCTGTTCCCACAGATTCTGTTGGCCATGGCCAAACATCACCCCATGGTGGTTGATTATCATCTCAATGGCCGCAGTTTCAGCTGCAGTGTACGCTGGCTGCCTTGCACACTGCATTTCACCTGGAAGACATAAACAGGGAAACATATCACAGGACCTCATACATTGGTCAATGTTATATGCATAACCTGCACATCAGCTGAATACCATTAGCCACCACTTACAAACACATCATACCCCTGTCATCTATCAGCACAGTATGAGCTTGCATTGCACTCCTAGTCCTGATGTGTCATGTTCCCCCCCAAAGAGGGCCAGTAAATTGCATAATCCACCATTCATCATTCACCTTTGTTTAGAGGGATGACGGTGGCCATCTTCCTTAAAGATGGGATGTCAATGGTGCTCGGGCTTTGCATGCATACACTGTGTAATAGAGCTAGGAGCATATGCCTGAGTTCATGTAGGATGTAGACAGGGATGTTTTCAGCTCCCATGGTGACATACATTTGTTGCCTTTGATTAGGCATTATGGACCTTCTCCCTGATGATGAGGGGAGGGGTGTGGGTGCTGTGCATATCCACCTATACTGATGGTGGGACAGGAGTGTGATATTTTTCCTTACCCTGTCTGCAGTGGGTTGACTATAGCTATAATGTGTGTGTATGTGGTGTGATTGACCACCAGTACAGGGTGGGTTGGGTTGTTGCCTCTGAGACTGAAGACATGTGTGAAGACTGCCTTGTGATTGGCCCTTGTGGATGTGTCCAATCTGTACTCATAGTTAGCCTTACAGTAATTTACCTGTGACCTCATATGCTTGTTCAGACACAGGTTGACTTGCTTTCCAGTTGGTGCCTGCTCCTACTTGACCCTGTGCAGACAATATAGTGACCGATTATGTGGTTTGGGTATTGCTGCTGTCCAGTGAAGGGGATTACTCTACCTTGGCGGAGGCAGGTCTTATGAGTCAGGTATTGCTGAGTACATACAGCTATATAGGTGCTCATATAGCTGTTTGTAGTGGGTATGGACACAAGGTCATAACACAGTTGGACAACTCTCCAGTTTCATCCTGATAATCATGCTTATTCTAGTACCCATGTCTGTGTCAGGGCAATGCAACAACCAGTAGCTGTACAAAGTTATGTCTGTTCAATGCACAGAAACTAAGATTACACACATGTACAATGTGTACAGCTTATTTACCTGACATTTTGCATCTCATGTCTGTTGTTTTGAGGCTTCCAGCTACACCTACTCATACATACACGTTCACAAGTAATACCTGATATACATTTCTGTTCTATGTCAGTATGGCACACTGTATTTACACTCTTGCTGCTCAGAAATATCTCTCAGCCTATTAGAGCAAGACATCTGGAGGATGACACACATAAATGGGGGGCAATGGCCCAAAATTAGTGACACCTTTTTAATATTGCTGTAACTCACTTGAGTCAGTTGATAGCATAGTAGACTTTGCATTCACAGAAATACCCTGGAGGATGTCCGACACTCATATTTATGCTATTATGTTCTAGTGTCAGGCTTCACAGATTTGTCAATGATTTGCCAAACATAACACAACTCAGTGAGTAAATTACTACAAATATAAGGCACACATATGGTCAGTGTGCATAACACTGGACAGTTGAATGGCATGAGCTCAGTATATCATATGCAGTTCAACAGACACATCTGTAACAGTAGTTTACTATGCACATACCCTGTATAGATTTGTGAGACCAACATGTGTGTTATAGTTGCATTCACAGGTAACATATGGATATTTATGACATTCCACTAGCTGGCCTAGCAGTGTCACAGTCAGTGTTGTTCAGCAGACACTCCAGTAGTAGTCATATGTGAGCTGTCCTTTCCTGGGGTGGCTCGGGGGCCTGAGCTGTGATCTATGTTGTTGCAGACAGACCCAGATGCTATGGCCATAGGTGCTGATCAGCAATATATCAGTACAGCAAGTCTTGTTAAGACATATTTGTACAACTTTCTATTTCCTATTATTACATACCCCTACTGCATTCCATTACATGCTTACTTGTTTGACATACCTTTTGTTTCAAAGTATTGTTGATTTTGCTTTCAGTTTGTGTTTCTGTCTGTCTCTCTCTCTTTCTCTGTCTACAGATGTAGAGGTATACACCTGGTTTGCACGGGCAGCAGCTTGCCTTTTGTAGGTAATGCTCATGAGCAGGTGATGGCCTGTGCACCAGTTGGTGTCCCCCACTTGCAAATTGCATGCAGAGCAGCTGTTTTTTATTCCTATAGCCAACAGCATGGCAACACACACCTATAATTGAGTACTCCATGTGGGTATTGCCCCTTTTCCTTGCCTGTGAGGTGAACACCATGGAGGTGTGTGGACAACAGTATCACAGAGGGTATTTGGAAATACCTCTTACAACAAAAAATGTGGAGACAGCCCAACAAAATGGGGGAGAAGGTTCCAGACTTAGGGACATAATGTAAGTATTGCTGTTATACAGCTGGATTAATGTTAGTTTAACAGGGTTTGTGTGGATATGGATTTTCTGCATGATTTTAAGTCTGACAGTGTTATGTGGTTGACATAACTCTCAACTGTAGGGCTATCCACAGAATGGCCAGAGGTTTGACTCTTAAGTTTGGTCTGTTCCTCAGACAGTTTATGTCCTTGGCAAATCAGTAGCATACTCTGGGGATTGTAGTCAGTAAATGCTAACATCCATTTGTGTTTCTGACTTCATATCCCTCAGAAAGATATGTGACAGCAAACCCTGTAACACCAGCAACATTTTCAGTTTATAACAGCAATATTTCAATTATGCCCTTGTTTTTGGGCATATGTCCCCCAAGTATGTTAGGCTTTGTCCAGATGGCATGCAGTAAGAGGCTGATAGTTATGTCATATCATTATTTAGTGCCTTTGTTCCTGATATCATCTCAGTGATGTAGCAGAATGCCAGACATGTTATAAGGAAGACCCCATATATAGGAGAACAAAGCCTGGACATTCTGTGGGAATCTGTACAGTTGAGAGGTCTGTGTATGCCTGGTGATTGTTAACCGACTGTCAGGATTCTGTAGTAGTGTAGTGTGTAAATGTTAGTTGGGGCTGAATAGGGAGGGGGTAGATGTAAGTGTCATGGCTGCTCTTCTATCCAACTGTCCATGCTGCTCCAGTTTCTTGTGGTCTATCAGCTGTATATGTGTGTAGGGGCAGACTGAGACATCCTGTACCACCTCAGGATTCTTACTACACTGTGACTTGGGGCACTATATGTAGGGGAAGTGTGTGAGTGGCAAACATGATATTTTTGTTCACACAGTCGTTATAATCTAGTGTTTATTCGGCATAACAGTATGTCGCTGTGACTGTGGTGAAATTAGTTGTGGGTATGCACTGTCACACCAGTGTCTGTTTTTCACTATTGTTACATCCCTGTAGTGCCTGATATATTTGCAAATGCATGTGTAATTTCCCATAGCTGATTTGGGGTAGTGTTGTGTCAGACTGTAGTTTAAACGGTGCTTGGTGACATGGTTAGCAGCTCAGTGTAGTTTCCCTAATGTCATGTTATGTCCAGATATACATAGGATATCCAGTTGTCTGGTTCATATCCTTGGTATCATCCCCATAAGTGTTGTGTATTTCTTACAAATCAGTGAGATGATGTGAGGATAAAAGTCACTAGCTGCTGAGAAGCAACTGAGTCTTGCACTTGTGCTATTTCAGTCAATATATGTTAGACCAGTTGTTGTTACTGCAGCAACTGTCCCAGCTTATCTAGTCAACTATTTCAGATGTGTCCATATTTTCATAGCTTTCTCACCCTGCTTGGTCAGGGTTGGTCCAGATTAGTTGCACTAAAGTGTTCTGAGCATATCTGTCAACTGGCTGGATTGTTTCAAAATGTCAAGGTTCATTGCTCATATTTTTGATCTGTTCCACAAATTATTTGTATTTCTCTGGTAAATCACTGTGATGATCTGAGAATTTTTGTCAGTAAATGACGACATACATTTCAGTGACAGACCTCATATCCTTCAGAAAATGTATGCTGACACAAACCCTGTAACTCTAGCAACTTCATACATTTATAATAGCAATATTAAACATATGTTCCAAGTTTTGACCTATTGTCCCCCCATTTTGACAGCCTCTGCCCAGATGTCTTGCTTTAAGAGGTTGAGAGATATCCTTCTGAAGTATGACTGTATATATATATTTTTTTCATATATATATATATATATATATATATATATATATTTATATATCTTTATATGTATATATACAAAACCTGAGTGATTCCACAGAGCTTTTTCCATACTGTTGAATGACTCTACTGCATGATATGTTTGAAAAATCATTAGAAATTCCTACAGCACAAATGGTGTAATGGCACATTTCTTTAACTATAACATACAGAGTCCTGTATTCTAGACTTGGCAGGGCTGATTATTTTGTCGTTAGGCAGAACAGTGGCTGATGGAGACAGAGTAATTAAAGTAGTTTTAAGCAGCTTTAAGTGGCTTTAAGTGGGTTTGTGTGGGTTTGTGCGTCACTAAGCAATGCCAAGATATGGGTAACCGGCGAGGTGCTTAATCCATTTTGGCTTCACTTAGCATTGGGCAAACTCACTTACTCCAACTTACACCCACACTAATTTCTTTATACGAAAAGAAAAAGGGGTGATAGGAAAGTGGTGAAAAAGGAGCATAGCTGTCAATTTCTTATACAGCAACAGCTGCGCATTCATACAGAAGATGGAGGTGAATCTGGACAATCAAACCCCAGAGAGAGGGGTGAGGACAACAGAAATGGGTCTATATTAAATCATCGGACACTTAGAAAAGTGAACAATGATTTATTGACCCCATTTAAGTGAAGGCTTACAAACTCAAACGTTTAGAACAGCAATTTTATTCCAAGGGAAAAAAAATCGCTGTTACCAAAAAAAAAAAAAAAAAAAAACACTTAAAACATAACATAAAGTGGGGGCTTCACCACCAAACCCCCCAACATGGGGGGCTGTGACCCCACACCCCCTACTTAAATATACCAACTCCGAGATCACACTACAGTGTTGAAATGGCAAAGTTATGGATGCAGCCAAGTGATTTCTTTCCCAGGGAAAGAATTCGCTTATATGCCGCTTCGTCATTTTGCCTTTTCGTCTTTTCAAGTTCGACCAAGGCACATTTGAAAGAATGCGTCTTCGGTCATTTAATAGGAACCCACAGAAATGTGTTGAAAAGCCAATTGGACCGGATTACATGTGTCCAGTGGGCACGTGTGCAAAATGGACTGCTATGTATGTTTTTTGGGACAGATGACCTTTTTTTAAGGTGAGAATCAAATGTTGAGGAAGGGTTGTAGGTATGTCTGGGGAGATAGTTTTGGTAGGGAGACAGAGAAGACAGACAAGACAGCAGACAGGGGCAGTGTATGGCACATGTTGGGGGTAAACACCTTGGACAGGGAGGGTGGTTGGGAATCAGAGGCCCATGAACCCCCATATGGGTATAGTGGGGCTGACATCCCCACCCATGGGCAGTCACCACTGCACTGTCACACCCGCAAACTGTAAAGGGGGCAGGGAAGATGGTGACCTGAACAGTGATGGCTATGTGGTCAGATATTACCAAGGAGGATGGCACTGTTGGAGTGCTACAGTGGCTACTCATGTTGGTTAGGCCCAGGTACAGAATATTTCCACCTGTCGTAGGAGTGTTGACCAGGTGTCTTGCAGTAAGAGGTTCAGAGGTATGTGATATCATTATTTAGTGGCTGCATTTCAGGTATCATTCCATTGACTTAGCAGAGTCCTGGAAGTGGTGTGCAGCAGTGGCCATGGATATGGTCACACGCCCTGGGCATTCTGTGGAAATATGTACACATGAGAGTTATGTATGTCTGGCCATTGTGAACAGACTGCCAAGACTGTGTAGCAGTGTTGTGTATAGATGTTTGTTGGGCTGAGTAGGGAGAGTAGCAAATGTGAGTGTCATAGATCCTTTTTCTATCTGACTTTGCATGTTGCTATGGCTGCTGGTGGTCTATCAGATATATAGGTTTGTAGGGGTAGACTCATAAATATCCTGTAATACTTCAGGATTCCAAGTACACTGTGAGTTGGGCCAGTATATGTCAGTGTTGTGTGTGACTGGCAATCAGGATATGTTTGTTCAAACAGTTGTTCTACTGTAGAGTTCATTTGAGGTACTGGTAGGTTGCTGTGACTGTGGTGCAAATGGTTGTGGGTGGACATTTTTGCACCACTATCTGCTTTTCTCTACAGTTCCATCCCTGTAGTGCATGATATATTTGGCTATAAATGGGTAATTGCCCAGAGCTGATTTGGAGTAGTGTCGTCTTGGTCTTATTGTGTTTCAGAAGGTGTTTGGTGACATGGTTGGCAGCTGTCACATATTTTTTTCATTCTGTTACATGACAGCAGTCATATCTCTCCACTGTCCAGATGTCTACACACTGTCCAGATGCATGGCTCATATGTTTGGTCTGTTGCCCATATCAGTGCAGGTTTCTGAGGAGTCACTGGTATGATGTGAGCATTGACATCAGTAAATAATGACATTAATTTCTGTTTCAGACCTGGAATCTATCTGGAATTGTATGTTAAAGCATACCATGCCACTCTAGCAGACTTCTATGCATATGACAGCCATATTTCAAAGATTTCATTATTGCTTGCCCTTTATCCCCCCCACTTTGTCAGGCTTTTTGCAGATGTCTTGCAGTAAGAGGTTGTTTATATATATATATATATATATATATATATATATATATATATATATATATACACACACACATATATATATATATGTGTGTGTGTGTGTGTGTGTGTGTGTGTGTGTGTGTGTGTGTGTATATATATATATATATATATATATATATATATATATATATATATATATATATATATATATATATATATATATATGTATGTATATATATATATATATATATATATATATATATATATATATATATATATATATATATATATACATACACATATATAAGAGTGCTACGGATATAGAACTCTCCCTTATGTTGAATGACTGTTGTGCATGATATGCTTGTAAAAACATTACAAATTCCTACAGCTCAGATGGTGTAGAGGTATGTCACTGTAATTGTAGTGCACAGGGTCCTGGATTCCAGGTTTGGAAGTGATGAATTTTTCATTAATGTTAAATGACCAGAATGAATGATATGTTTGTAAAAGCATTACAAATTCCCACATATCTGATGGTGTAGTGGTATGTCGCTGTGACTGTATTGCCCAGCCTCCTAGGTTCAAGACTTGGTAAGTCTGATTATTTTGTTGCTGGGCAGAACAAAGGCTGATGGAGACAGAGTGATTAAAGCACTTTTCAGTAGTTCTAAGCAGGTTTGTGTGGTTTTGCACTTAGCTAAGCATTGCTAACAGAAGGTTAAGCCTTGTTAGCTTCGCTTAGTACTGCTTACTCCCACTTACACCTGTGCTTATTTTCATTAAAGAAAATAATAAAGGGTGATTGGAAAGTGGAGAAATGGGGGCAAGCAGGGGGTAAAAAAATCAGGAAAACCAGCTAGGCATGTGCAGTCCAGGTGCAGGGAAGGGCCATAGCTCTACATTTCTTCTGCAGCAACAGCTGTGATTAATGTGTAGAATTTGGAATTTACAGCCTCACACACCAGAGGGAGGGGAGTTGGTGACAGACATTTGAAGGATAATCTGTGGGTTGATTGATTAGTTTTACTGTACATGGTGGTGAAATGTAGAGCTATGTATGGGGCAATTTGTTTTTGTGGGACAGATGCCCCTTTTTTTAAGGTGAGAGTGGGATGTTGGGGAAAGGCTGTTGGTATGTTTGGGGAGGTAGGTTTGGTTGGATAGGTTGTACTTGTAGACAGATAGAACAGCATACAGGGGCATATATGACACATGAGGGAGTAAACAACTTTGAAAGGGAGGGTGGTTGGGAATCTGAAGCCCATGATCCCCAAATGGATACAGTGGTACTGAGGAACCCCACCCATGGGCAGTCACCACTTCCCCTTCATGGCCCGAAGGTGGCTGTGCTAGGGGCTGGACAAAAGGGGTGGCTTGCCCCTTGAGGTACGTCAGGCAGCCTTCAATCTGGCACAGCTGCTCACCCAACTCTGCTTGGATGGCACTCGACACCTAACCCCAGAACTGACTGTGGGTGACAGGCTCCTGTCCACACCTGATCCCAGAGGGAGATGGACCCCATCCACTGAGGTGGTTCCACATGAAGGTGGTGCAGGACCAACAGATGAGGAAGTCCCAGGTTGAGTCCCAGACATGCTGGGGCCTGGTGCCATGGCCAGATGAGGCGGAACAGATGGATCCACTGGGATCTGCCTTGCCAAACATGCTATGGTGTTGAGGTTTTACAGAATATGTTGGTTAGTCATGCACAACACATTTCAAGATTAGTTATAACAGCATGATTTAAAATGGTTACAAGCTGATGACTTAATGGATAAAGATCTATTTGAATTTCTGTGGATAGAGCACCCGCTACTCCGGTTTTTAAGGCTCTCCCAAAATTACACAAAGATCCTGTTAACCCTCCCATGAGATCCATTGTCTCAGGGAGGGGGTGGATCACTGAAAACATTTCGATATGGTTGGAGTGCCTATTGAGACCTTGTGTAATTGGTTGTACAGAGGTGTTGAGAGACTCTGGGCATTTTCGAACTTGATTAAGAGAAATGGTAGAGGTGAAAGGTATTTTGCAGTACATCATGGTAATCCTCGATGTGCAGAGTCTTTTCACAGTGATTAGTAATAACTACAGCATAGAAGCTGTCACACATTTATTAATGGAAATTAATGCACTGAGGGAGGACAAAGTGAAACTGATGAGAGAACTGTTGAGTATGGTTTTGGAATATAATGTCTTTATCTGTGGAGGCAAACACTACAGATAGACACAGAGGGTAGTCATGGACGCCCCCTGTGTGAACACTTATGCTAATCTGATCTTAGTTTTTTGGGAGAGGCAATTTGTGTTAGGACAGTCAAACAAGTGGAGGGATAGGATACATCTATACAGGTGCTTTGTGGATGATATTTTTCTGTTATGTGAGGGAGATAAGGCAAAACTTTTCAGTTTTGTCAGCTATTTAGGATCTTCTACCACCTTCCTTAAATTCTCTTTGAATTTTTCCAGAACAGAGATAGACTTCCTGGATATAAGATTGTTGCAGGACACAGGGGGTTTAGGACCACAGTATATAGAAAAGGATGTTGGAAAAATAGCCTGCTAGCATGGGACAGCATGCATTCCCAGTATACTTTTAATAATATAGTCAAAGGACAGCTGGGTAGGGTTTCCAGACAATCACTGAGAATAATGATTTTAAAATAAAAATGGAACAACTAAAGCATAACTTTATAGAAAGGGGCTATGGAGAGGAGAAGGTGAGTCAGACTTTTGCTAGGCAGAAGAAATTTAGACAGGGTGGATTGAACCGATGGGTTAAATAAAGGGAATTAGATGAATTAACAAATTTAAATAGGAAGTCACAGAACAAAGGTCCAAGGCTTATGCTGACTTATAATAATAATGTACATGGGATTATAATCAGAAATAATTGGAAAATATTAGCCTCTGATGAGAAAATGAGTGCAATTTCTGGAACCATGCCATCCTTTGGCTTTAGGAGAAATAAAAACCTAAAAGACTTGTTAAGCAATGAAGGTAGAGATGCCCATAGACATATAGTGACAAGGAATGGGACCAATAAACCTCTCAACCAATCGGGGACAAATTTCAACAGAATCAGGGACAATTTAAGAAAAAATCAGGGACAATCAGGGACACTTTTAAAATATTAATGCTATTAACTTGGAACATTGACAGAATCAGAGCATATAAATTAATACACATTTTCCGAAGTAAAAGAATTCTATAACTCTTAATTATTGTCATTATTCATTAAGTGTAATTCACCACCTTTCCTCCAAAAGTCACTAGTTTTAGGAGGTATTAAGAAGGACAGAGCTAAAATTTGAGTCAAAATCAGGGACGTCCCTGAAAATCAGGGACAGTTGAGAGGTATGCCGGTGGTTCCTGTAATGCTTGCTGTTATATTAATTCAGATACTGTGTATATCCACCCCAGCACTGGAAAAAAATATCATTTTGCTGTGAGTGCCAATTGTAGATCTATGAATGTCATATATTTAGCCACATGTCAATCTTGTAACTGTTATTACATAGGAAAGACCAACTTTATGTTAAAAACTAGAATTTTGAATCACTTATCAGCCATTAGGCTAAAAAATGAGCACAATGCTCTTTTTATTCACGTATCAGCATTTGCAGGTCATAATTTCAAATTTATGGTTATCAGGCTGATATCCAAAGGGAACAGAGGGGGCGATATTGTGAACAGAATTGAGTGTGAAGAAACTAGGTGGATTATAGAATTAACAGCACACAGATTGCCTGGCCTCAATAAGGTTATTCCTATTAAGCCCGCCCTGAAGAAAAGACGGACTCAATATTGAGCAGTTGTTGGCTTGAAGGGTTTTAAATGATTTCCTGTATTTGTAATGCATTGTCTGAAGAAGGATAATAACCCGAAAGCGCTTCCTGTTTTTTGATTTTATTTAATGCTTTTATCTTCGTATTTGCTGCCTTGTACCAGTGATGAATAAATACTTATTCATATTGGTGGTAACTGCTTTTTATGGACTTGTGTTGCCTCAGAATATCTGGTAGCATAATCTACTACCACTAGGATATACTTCTTCCCTGTGGAACTCGCGGTACACAGAGGCCCCACAATATCCATAGCTACCCTCTGAAATGGCTCCTCAATCACAAGCAAAGGCATCAAAGGAGCTTTGACCTTGTCTTCTGCTTTGCCTACCTTTTGGCACTGCTCACAGTTCATGCAGTATCCTGATACATCCCTGTAAATGCCAGGCCAATGAAAGTTCTGCATAATGCATCTATTGTTATGCTTTATGCCCATATGACCTGCAAAGGGAATGTCATGGGCTATGGCTAGAAGTGCCAGACAGTAGGCTCTGGGCACAACCAACTGCTGCATTCCCTCACCCTCTAGCCCTCCCTCAGGGGCCTAGTCTCTATACAGTAACCACTTTTCCCAGTATACAAATTTCCCCTTTCCTTGAGAATCAGGCACCTGACTGACTACCTCCCTCAAGCCTTGTAATGTAGGGTCTGAAAGCTGAGCATGTCTCAGTTCTATCTTTGTAACCCTTCCCAGTTCTCATTCCACAGGAAATCTGGTATCCTCTAACAGTGGTGCCTCACTGTCAGACTGTGTACTAATACTCATCTCTGCTCTTGCAATCATTCTGTCCAAGGAAGCATCAGTACCCACAAGCAGCTGTGGCTCACCTTCAGTCTCGCTGCTACAGGATAGCTCCCTCCCTGAAGTAGCCACCTCACCTGTCCTGGCTTTAAGTGTGCAGTCTGTCTGCTACCCCGGCTAGCAGACTGACATGCTTGCCTCCTAGTTTGTCTACATGTAACTGCATGCACATAAGGTACTGCATTATCAAAATCATTCCCTATCAGGATATCTGCATGAATATACTCAAACACATCTACTTGCTAGCTTCCTTTTCCACCTATCCAGTCAAGGTGAACCCTAACCAAAGGTATTTGGAATAGCATGCCTCCTAAAGCTCTGACTGGAGTATACTGCCCAAGCAAGTAGTGCTCCTTTTAACCATTGAAGGCTTCACAATGTTTTGGTCAGAGGCTGTGTCTCTCTTAGCAGTGGCCTGTTTTCCATCTGCTAACATAACATATAACCTCTTATGGTAGTTTGGTACCCTTGTTGTCTCCAGACAACTTACTGCTGGTATTCTGTCATTTCCACTTACTGGATCTCCCACCTTTTGTTCCCTACCTTGCCTCCATGGAGATCTATGTGCTACATGGCCCCACAGGTTACATTGAAAACATTTAACCCTTGATCCTGGCTGTGTACTTGAACTATTGGCTTCCCCTCCTACTAGAAGACTCTGTTGAGGCAATTTAAGCTGCCCACCATGGGTTCCCTTAGATCTATGTGCAGCACTGGGTATCCCTTTCCTGTGTAGTGATGCCCTGGTTACAATAAATAGGTCTCTCTTTTTCCCCAACTCATCTGCAGTATTAGATTCTCTATCTGCTAACCAGATTCTCATTTCCTCAGGCAAAGTGCTAATGGCTTGTTCCCTCACCAAAATGTCTGCCAGCCCTTCAAAAGTGATGACTTGACACCCACTCACCCACCTATGAAAATAAGTGCTTAGTTCAGCAATATATTCACACACACTTTCATCTGCCTTGCGCCTGTGGTCAAGAAACATTTTTCTAGAAGCTTCAGATGTTAGCTTAAAAACCCTCTAATAAACAGTTTTTAACAGTATTATAATTTAAGTAATTAGTATCAGACAAGTTAGAAACAGCAGTTACAGCTTTACAATGGAGCAAGGGGGTCAGAAACTATACCCAGAGCCCTTGATCAATATTATACTGTTTACATACCCTTTCAAACATATGACTAAAACTATCAAAGTTAACACTCTCTGTAAATTGTGGAAGAAATTTACTGACATTTATTGCTTCTGGGATTTGGTTATTCCCTTCTCCCATTACCTCCATGACACTGGGGAACAGTCAGCATCTCCTTTTCAAGTTGTCTCTGCCTCCCATTTTCTTCAGCTTCCAGATGTCTCAGTCTTGCTGCTGCTTCTAATTCCATTTGTTTCTCCTGCCGCAGTCTCTCTGCTGATGCTAGTTCCAAACGTTTGGTCTCCAGCTCAAGTCTCTTTCACTCCAGATGGATTTTTAAGTCCTTTGAGGCAAACTTGAACTGTCCATTTTCTGAGAGTTGAACATCCCCAAGGCCAGTCTGGTTGTCCTCCTGGTTGCTGGTCTGTAATGCAGCTGTGGTTAAGGCTGCAATCATTTCTGCTTTAGCCAGGTTGGCATGCACCAATCCTTTGTCTTAGCACATCTCAGCCAACTGGCTCCTTGTCAGCTTGCGATACTCCTCTGCTGGCATCCTTGCCTGCTCTCGCTGACTAACTAAGCTAACACAAAATATATAAAACTATTGTGATATGAAACTCTGAATGTCTACCATGTAGCTGCTTGAGAATACAAACACCTTCTTTAGTGATCACTGTTTACAGGCTACAGGAGTTCAATATCCACACCACTGAATCCCAATATGTGATGTGGTGATCCTATCACTGCCAATGGATGTCCCGCCACTGCCCACCAATAATGTCAAGACCCACCACTGGACCAGTAACCAAGGAGCCTCAACCCTCACCACTAGCAACAGTGGGGGATGTACACTGGGAAGATGACAAGGTACACACAGTATTTCCAGATGCAACTCTCTGCATCTAGTGCAATTTCCTTTAAGAGCACAAAGAGACCACAGTCAGTCAGGGGCTGGTTTCTCCCTCTTTCTCCAGATCCCCATGAAGACTCCCCACTGGCATAGCTATAGAGTTGAGATCTCAGCTGAGTGGCCAAGCCAAGAACTCCAGCACCCTCTCTGTCAAACCAGTGCTTTGTGTCCCTGCCCAAGTAGCTGGCACACATGCTCTTTCAGGTTTGATTTACACAAACACACACACACACACGCCTACATGGAAAAGGCTGGCACAGGTTTACTAGCTATGACCCCTTTTGCCCAGACTATAAGGTAGTTATCACTGCCACCAGCTAACTCATTCTCAGCTACTTTAATTCCCTTAACAAAGAGTGTCAAATCTTACTGTGTAATATTAATATTAATACAAATGGTAGTTTGACCAACAGCAAGGCTATTAAGAGTGGTCCATAGAATGTCACCAAATAAATATGCAAGTATTCTCAGAACTTATATATCTCTCACAAAGATAAGTCAGAATGAAAGGTTTAAATATATTTAATAATAACTAATAAAATAACAAGAAAATATCAGTATATATTCACAGTGACATCAGAGTTCAAAACCACAGAAAATGTTTAAAACAACATTGCAGGACAGTCTCAAATAAAGAAAGAAAAACATCTAAACTATGCTTCACTATATTCCTGACTGAATCTAAGAGAATTACTATACCCTAGTAAACTTACTTAAGAGGAAGGGAAATGTGTGGTGAATGGATCTTCTAGATGTCAGGCCAAAGACAGAATACAGAATGCTGTGACTCACTCAGAGACCTCTCAAATTAAAATCTCAAATATTACTGCTGGGATAGCTTGCAGAATGACATAATTTCCTGTAATCTGAATCTATCCCAGGTGAAACCCCCACTTCTGGAAGCTAGCAGTATTTAGCATCTACCTGTGAAAATACATAGACCTCAGATATTTGGCAGATGCTGGACATCATTAAACAATTGCATTTCTTCATGCTTTCAAAGCTAGTAATTACTTCACACTAAAGAAAATAGAAAATGTTCCCTAGTTTTAGACATTGCATTTCCTTGCTGCATTGAAACTGAAAGATAACATCTTTCATTGTGTAGCCATAAAGTAATTTAATTTCAGCTATTTTTCAAAGTTAACCTCCTGTATTCTAGTTTCCACTGTTAAAAAATATACATATATATTCCGTATATTTCTATTCTCTTCCAGGAGGGCACACTGTGGATACATCTTTAAGCTCAGTACTTTACAAAATACACTTTCCAACACATATGTCTGTACCAACCAGTTTGATATACACATGATATACAGTTCTAATATGGTTGTAACACAAACATCTTATATGAATCACGTTGATATTTACAAATGACATATAATTATTTACAAAATTCCAAATAGCTGTGCTGGCAGTATCCCCCTTTGCCACAACTCCTTTCTTGGAACATGATAGAAGTAACGGCAATAGTTAGTTGCACAGAGGACAACTAGCATGCAGTGTCAAGCAGTATCCCCAGATCTCTCAGTCATCTGATATGTAAAGCCATGAAAGGAGTTAGCATGGATGTGATCAGTAACAATGTCATACACTTACTGACACTGGACCAAACACAGTTTGTTTTGCTCAAGGGCAGATCATGCCTACCTACCGTAACTGGTGGACCTCGTTGTGTTTTACAGTATACAATGGAAGACGGGAATATGACCCATTCCACCTACCATGGCCTGACAAGGTGTTTGATAATATTAGGCAAGCAGGGCTTGCTGGAAACTGTGTAGGTTATTTACAGAGTGATATATCAGCTGGTGGATAGCAAAGTGTCTGATAGTCATAACCTGAGAAGATAGCATTGAGTAGACCTACACTACAATGATACCAGTCAACAGTGGACTTCCCTCAGACATCATTGATAGAGTACCCCTTGTAGCCATTCCCTTCTCTGCAGTCAAGGCCACTGTCAGTGACCTCTGACTGACTACATTAGCAGGTGATTGCATATTAGGAGCTGTCACTGAATCCCACACAGAAAGATGGCCTGAGACACACATTCAGTTGTCAGAGCCTCTGACAAATAGTAAATGCCAAGGACCGCACAATACTATCCATATGGAAGTCATCCACCCCTGGAAAATATAGTAGTGTCCGCACACTGCACACAGTTGAACCAATACCAAATACCATGGAGTTATGGAGACAGAGAGTAATGTAGCCTTTGACTTTCACAGGTTGGTAAGATGAGGGGATCCATTTAATTTTGTACAACCTATACAGAAAGGTATGGCATGTAAATTCCAGACTGTCATTGTCATACCGTATATGGCACTCATCACACCTATCGCTGAGTGCAATGGCACCTTTGCTATGTCACTATACAGGCATATCTTACAACTGTAGCAGCCACACAGGTTCCATGATAAACCAATACACATTGTAAATAACATGTCCAATGCAGTCCATGTCAACAGTGTACAACAGTAGTCTGTCTCGTACTTACGTTGGAGGGGATGTGTATGGCTGCCATAAAGGGAGAAATCAGATCCCAATGTGTACCTCCTGCTTATCCAAGCCAGAACTAACACATGTGCTACCTGTTCTACACACCTACACCATCACTGTGGTATAAATGCTACATGCTGGAGAGACAGATATGTAACACAGACACTAAACCCTATATGTAACAGGCTTCCCATGCATATGAAGCATACATCTGCTGTAACACACATCATGTGCAAGTTACATAATTGGGATGCAGAACAAGAAAATCATAACTGGTGTAGTACAAATATCTGTAATGAACACAGGAAATTTGTAGATGGGTCATCTCCATTACCACAGCTTATAGATGTGATAGGTTCAGAAACCCTGGTGACACTTATCAAGGGTATCAGACCATATCATAGATAAGGGATGCATTAATAGGCTGCATGATGCCATTGTCATTGTTAGCCTGTTAAACACATATGACCCTATGGAGCCATGCACCTATACTGCTGTACCTTGCTAGAGACATATGTCTTCGGTGCTGCTGTCCCATCCAGTACTTTGATGTCTATGGGTTTATTGCTGCTGTGTATCCATAGGTGTCCCTACAGACTCCTGTAACTGAACCATAAACAGGTCCATGACACACCTTTCATTTTGTTAGTATATAGGCATTACAACAACATACAACATAAGGTGCACAAAAATATGTGGCTTACTCATTACAAATGTCAGCATACAGTATCTGTCAGTGACCAGTACAAGTGGTATGACAAAACAACATTGCATTACACAATTACACATTAACTTATAGAGTCACCCTGTACAGCAGACACATAGCTTAATTTCCCGGCATTGATAACAAGGATGAGAGGGATGTGGCACAAGTATCATCATTTGCACAGGGTGTTGTGTGGGGGTGCAGCAGGCCTAGGTTGACCCAATAGGTTGAAAACATGTGTGTGATCCAGAAAGAGAATCAGGAAAAATGGACTGTGTATCTCTGTAGGTGACCTGATTTTGGCAGTGGTGTGTGAGTGTATGTGTGTGAACACAATCAAGCTCAGTGCTAGCTCACATGTGTGTATGTTGGACAGCTGAGAACTGTGCATGGTAGAGCTGAAAGTTTACTGTCTCCACCCCTGAACACAAGAACTGGTTCTGCCAGGAGTTTCACTGACACCTCCATGGCCAAGGTCAGAAGAGGTGCTAATACCTGATGGTGACTGCTGTTTGCTGGGACCATGTCGTCCATGGGAATGCCCAGGACCACAGACCATTCATCTGGAGTTCCTTTCAGAATATACCTGTACCTACATGATGGCCTGAAACATACGCCAAGTAACCTGTGATGAGACACCTGCAACAGGTGGTGGAAGGACAGCAGGCCCCCTATGAGCAGCCCTCTCAATCCACCTGTGTGGTACCTTACCAGCTCTCTGGCGATGGCCAGTATCTACACTCACTGAAGCCATAGTTGCCACACTTTCCTTTCAGTGTCCCCACCCTCTGACTGTCCAATATCTGTGGCATCCGGGGATTGGGTATGTGTAGGCATGCCTACTGTGTGCAGTGATAATGAGGGTAGAAGAGGGATGTAAACCTCTGAGACAGGTTCAGCCCCTGAAACCCCCACCTGTGTCTCACTTTGGCCACCATCATCATCAAAGTCTGAAGAGAGACTGACATCATATTGTGTAGGGGACAGAGACCAACCCCCCCCCCCACCACCACCACCACCGGTGTCCTGTGTTAAGAAATGGAAAAGCAGTACATTAATATCCGTACTATTATGCTCTGCAGTACTGTGCTGCAATGCATGTAAAGCTGTATACACTATTGTCACTATTACAGACCTGTTTAACCCACAACCTCATATAGTAGGACATGACGGCATTACTTTTCCCACAAACAGCTGCAGTTACTTGTAAATAAAAGCTCTTTATACTGCAATCTCATCAACAATGAGGTACACTGTTGACATTTGTGAAGACTCTGCACAGATGACACATATGGCAATCTGTAATGTCCTGACAAGACTGTTACATCTATCAGTGTTGTCACACCTACAAGGCATAGCTGGTACAGTCAGAAAATATCTACAGTTGGCAATCATGCTGACAGTACAGCAATCCAGTCATCGGGCCTGGGATAATATTTAAGGAAATACATTGCAGTAAATCTACATCTGTAAGAAAACAGTGTTGTGCTTACCAGGAGCAGAACCACAGCCCTTTGGAAAGTTGAGGGAGATTTAATGTAAACATCACCACATGGTGCACAATAAGAGGGTAATACATCCATATATCTCACATTTACAGTAGTTTCTTTCTTAATTGATATGTTGGACACAGTCTGAGCATGAGATTCAAACTGCAGTTAACCCCCCACCACCACCAAATAACAAACGCCTGACACCCATATAAATGTATCTACACCCTGACACACTGAATGCTACAGTATTCCAATGCTGATCAAATGAAGCCTTCCTGGATCTCCTTAGCTGTGGAAACTGAGGCAACCACATCCACACCCACGGTATATTGTGTGATGGATGCCTGGGAGCTGTTGTGTGTTCCTATGTTCACCAGGAATTTTTCTGTGGGTGATAGGGGTTGTTCTGCTGCAGGCCCTCCACTGGTGACACCACGATCCCTTGCCACATCTGCTGCTCTTCTGCATGCAGCATTAATCATATCCATGGCACGGTGTCACAACTGCTCATATGTCCTGTTCTGGTGACCTATGGTGTTCACATCATGGATAAGGTTAGCCCACAGTCCTGTCTGCTGTTCCTTGTTGTGCCTCCCCCTGGATAGTAGGAGTTCATGGTGTTGATAGAGGCCTTCCAGGGTGATATTATTCTCAGCATCCATAAAAGGGGCATGTCATCTGACATACATGTTTCCTGAAAGACAACAAAATGGGAACACATTTTAGGATCACATACATGGAACTAGAGATACAGCAAGAACAGAATGGCTGCATTATCCACTACTTGATCACACCTGTTATATTCCACAGTGTGTAAACATGCTATCTGTGTGGATACAATTCAAATATTAGCAATAGTCAGCTATTTCATGTGTGCCATGACACATACTGCTGTATGATCACACACACAACACAGGAGTCAATTGTAGTGTGTATCCTAGGGGCAACCCCCTGATAATATGTCAAAACAACAGTGGTAAACAAATAGCAGTATGGTATTCCAACCACTGTACAACGACATTCCCACAAAACCAGTGTGCCAATTGACAAAAAACATTCCACCCTTGATGTACTGTACGTCCTCTGTAGGTGTAACAAATATGGAGATCAAAGACATGTCATCATTGCAGTTCTAAGAAAGGCTTAATGCTGCATTCCCCATTTCTCTATGTATATTCACACATACGCATCACTTTGTAAAAAAAAAAAAAGTTACATACCTGGTAGAGTACAATACTTCTCTGTTGATATGTGCAGACATATAAAGTGTTTAGCAATGCAGTTACTGTCTGAAGACAGTCTCATACAGACTGGTTCCCCTAGCCAGATGTTTGCCTTTTTAACATGGTTCTCATTACTAGGTGATTGGTTCTTAACCAATCTGTGGTTCTGAACTGCTAAATGCAGCCAACACAACTGATTTGCAGTATAATCAGTCAATGGCATGCAACCACTGAACAAGATATAAGGCCTTCATGTAGATTAAAAGCCCTTTCTGGTTGTGCTGGACATTCCTGGGGTCAAGATACTATGTCATTGCAGAGAGTATGTCTGTAGCAGCTACTTTTACATACAGATGTGTGTGTGCTATAGGCTGCAGCTGATGCTGCAGGCAATAGGCATAGGCAGAGAGTGTGAACACTTTGGAGGGCAAGAAGCTGTAAGAGTAACTGTGGGACCTGAATCAGCCTTGTTGTAGAGGCAGAGCCAGAGTGAGGGTACGCATTCCACTGCAAATTAAGGCATGTGCTTAAGGTAAGTATGTTAGGCAATGGTATCACTAACAGAGTACTAGGCAACATGTTTGTCGTGTCCTTGAGAAACATTGGGGGTAATTATACCATCATGTCAATCATTTGGGCAACTGCCAGGCCATGTGTTACATTATGGTAGTCATTTGGAACATGTGTGCTTGCAGTCCTTGTTACTAGCAGCACCTCTATATGCGTATGTTAGTTGTGCAGCTGTGCTAATCTGTAATATCATTATGAAATTATTGTGTGGTGCACTCTGGTATTAGTGGGTTTCATTTGCATTACCTAAGTTAAAATACTCTGTGAATGCATATTAATGCATGATCTGACACTTTATGCACTTATAGTGTTGCTTTAGGGGTATGTCAAGTGTGTTCCTATCTGTAGGGCCGTGACTTCCATCAGTGAAAACAGACCTTTAATTTGAAATGCAATGTGTGGATAAAGAGAGCATAACTCAGTCATTCATTGATGGCTTATAAATGCAAAAAACGTAAAACAGCGACAACGCAGGAAATATAAAATATAATGTTTACTGACACAAATATCCAAAGCGCTTTTCGTCAAGCCCAATGCCTGACTTCTTCAAAGGAAATGACATAACATTAACATTCACATTAATATGGTTACATTGATTATTCAATTAACTAAAAAACCAGCCTGCTACAATAAATTAATCATTAATCTATTGTTAATAATGAACCAAACCATACCAACGCATTGTTAGTTCATATACATCCCTAATGTTAATACTTACACAACCATAAAAATAAACATATAAGAATATATATATAAAATATGTGAAATATACCACAAACTATTATTCAGAAAAAATTTTTAAAATGTATTATCATCTTTTGAGACTCTTTAGTTTTAAAAGACTAGCAATTGAACAAGTGTCATTTATACCAGGATGGCAGTAAGCATATAATCTCACCTGCCATAGTAACTCTGTTTCCTCTAATTTTAAAGGTCTAGGGCCTCCTCTTTGGTCCATCGGAGTATGGTCAATTGCAGTAAATTTAAAACTATGGTCAGGGTTAATCGCAACGTGTTTAGCTAGAGCGTTCTCCATTTTCAGATTTTTAATAGCATATATATGTTCATATATGCGATCTCTATATATAACTATAACTATAAGCCATTAACCAGAAATTCCCAGCTCAGAAGGGCAGAGTCCAGCCTCTACTCCCACAAGAGTGCAGACCATGAACCTTCTTAATGTAAAATAACTGGCCTGAAGCCCAAGTGCTTAAACCAGAACTAATAAACTTTTAGAATAACAGACACTGAGCCCTCAATCAGCAGTTCCCAACTTAGAAGGATGTAAACTACCTGTCCTGCCACCACAGTGCAGGCCACAAACCTTCCTAATGTAAAACAACTGGTCTGAAGCCCAAGTGCTTAATACAAAAGACTTAGAATGATAGCTACACTTTAATCAAGTTATTACCAAGCAGTAATAAATATAATTGAATACTTTAAAGAATGCCTGGATTAGTGCTCAAGTTATACAAACAAAGCTAGATTCAGCAGGCCTGGATCTAGTCTATGCTACAGCAAACAAGGTGTACCAATTTCAGTAAGAAGCAGTTCAAATATGCAGGCACTATAAGCCTTTAACCAGAAATTCCCAGCTCAGAAGGGCAGAGTCCAGCCTCTCCTCCCACAAGAGTGCAGACCACGAACCCTCTTAATGTAAAATAACTGGCCTGAAGCCCAAGTGCTTAAACCAGAATTAATACACTTTTAGAATAACAGACACTGAGCCCTCAATCAGCAGTTCCCAACTTAGAAGGATGTAAGCTACCTGTTCTGCCACTACAGTGCAGACCACAAACCTTCTTAATGTAAACCAACTGGCTTGAAGCCCAAGTGCTTAAACTAAAAGGCTTAGAATGAGTTACACCAAGCAGTAATAAATACAATTGAGTACTATTAAGATGACGTAAAAGCAAAATAAAGTAGGAAGAAACACAAATACAGTAAAAGCAGATAAAATTTTTTTTTCTTTTTTTTTTGCGTGAGCAAATGAGATGAGCCCAGGAGTTACAGGACAGAAACAAGTGCAAATGCAGGCCTCTAAATCAGAAAGTTGAGACAGATGGAAGACCGCTCAAACGGCCAATAACTACAAATTCTTGGCCAGAACCACTCCTTATGTGGTAGACAGGTTACCTAATGCTTACCACTCCCACTGATAAGCTAGAAGGCTTCCCTCCAACACAGAAAGACTTGGGGGGCTCAGAAGCTTGCAAACTGTCCTGGATACAGCAAATCTGTATCTGGAACACTAATTACAGGAAAGGTAGGAAACAGGCTTACAATTTTTTTTTCAGAAAAGTAGCAAAAACAGTAGTAAAAACAATTCACATGCAGTGCAAGCTGGCACACTTGAGTATGTAGCAATATTAGTCCACACACAGTTTGAAAAAATGTAATTAAATTAAAAAGGACTAAAAGCAAGTGCAGAAAGGGTTTATTAGGTTGAATACGGTATCTAGCAGGGCAACTGACAGTAAGAAGCTGAGATCCCTCATAAAATCCTCCAAAGCTAGTTATGAAAACAAAATTACTACTGATTCTAAAGACAACCACAAAGCATTCTATAGCTATGTCAAGAATCTCAATAGCAACACTCAGATCTGCTCTGAGTTACACAGCACAATGGCACTAAATATACAGAACCAACTCATATTGCCAACATCCTGGCAGATAGGTTCACTGCTAACTTTACCCCCCTCTCACCCCTTAAAGGGCCCATCTCTATACCGGAAGAATGCAAAGTTCCTGTAATCACGGCTACTCTCCAAAGAAAAGAAAACAGCATACATGGGACCTGACAACATCCCAGGCTGCCTTCTACATGAACTACAGAATGAACTGGCACCCCACCTAAGTACCATGTTTAGTCATAGCCTCACCTCAGGCTTTGTGTCCATTGAATGGCACACCATGACGGTTATCCCACTCCACAAAGGGAGAGCCACGACAGACCCTGTAAACTACCGCCCATTAGCCTGATGAGCCTGGTCTGCAAGGCCAGGGAACATATCATCATGGAACTCATAAATAAAGACATTGGAGATTTCCCAACTCTGGACTCCATACAGTTCGGGTTTGTAAAAGGCAGATCATGTCTCCTAAACCTGATAGACGTGAAGCAGTCACCAAAGCCATAGATGAGGGTAAGGTGGTTCACACAGCCTATCTAAATCTCGCCAAGGCATTCAACACCATCCCCCACTCTGGAAGTATAGATAAACTCACTAAACTAGGTATAAATCCCTATGTCACAAGATGGGTTGCCAACTGGCTTACTGACAGAACCCACACTGTGAAAGTAGCAGACTTCAAATCAGACTTCAGATCAGTGACAAGTGGAGTACCACAGGGTTCAGTCCTGGGTCCTATCCTGGTTGGTATCTACTTCTCTGAAGTAGAGACTAAAACAGAAGGTCTTTGGCTAACTAAGTTCACAGATGACTTGCAAACTAGGGGCCATAGTCGAAACTCCTAATGATGTGGACATCCTACAAAAGGGCCTCACTGAGACAGATGCTTGGTGTCAAAGCCATGGCCTCAAGCTCAGTGCCAAAAAGTGCAATGTCATCCCCTTTAGTAAAAACTCTGTACCCATGAACTACCACATAGGCAGTAGTCTACTTAACACCGAAAGTGTGATAAGAGACCTTGGGACACAGTTGGAAAGTAGTCTCTCCTTTGATAATCATATCGCCACAGTGGTCAGGAAATCCTTCTACGTGGCACACCTCAGCACAACAGGTTTTTCATCCAGAATAAAAGAGGTCATCGTTCCCCTCTACTCATCACTCATTAAACCCATTATAGAGTACAATGCCCCTTTTGGTATGTACCTCACAAGACATATACAACAACTAGAAAGGTTGCAGAAATACCTCACAAAGAGGATTACTGTCCTCAAACAGATGCCCTATGCAGACCGTCTGAAAAAACTTCAGCTTTACTCCATCGCATATTGCCTACTAAGAGGTGATCTCTGCCTAACATACAAAGCTATGTCAAACCCAGAGCTGTTGGGCATGCCACACTTAAAGAAATCCCAATCCCTCCAAGATACACACTCTAGGGACCTAAACCTTGTCACCATAATAAACAGAACATGCTGGAGGGACAGATTCCTGTCACAGAGACTTCCCATACTCTGGAACAGACTACCTATCTATGTTAAACAGAGCTACTCATTAGCACTCTTCAAGAAAAATCTTGATGATTGGATGGGAAATAGGCAATTCACTCCGGGGATCACTTCTGTGGCTCTGCTTGACAGGGGCACAGGAAAATAATTTTCTTGGGTGGCAAAAGCCAGGGTACCTTTTTGGCTAGGCTTGTATAGGCCCTAGTACCAATAGCCTAGTACCTACCTATGAACCTATGAGCATTGCCATTTAGATTCTTGACATAGCTTTGGAATGCCTTGTAGTTGCCTTTGGAATCTTTCAAAAAATAATTTTTGTAACTAGCTTTAGAGGATTTTATAAGGGATCTCAGCTTCTTACTAAGGCTAGTAAGGGAGTTTTTTGCATCCTGGGATTTTCCTCTTTTCTGCAACAGTTTCTCCCTTTTGTCATTAAGTTTGTTTATGTCAGGGGACCACCAGATTGGCTTCCTTTTTTGGAGGAGAGCATCTTGGTTTTATTTGGGATGGCACAATTCATGCATGAGTGGATGTGCTCGTACAGTGCCTTAGTGTAGGATTCAGCATTCAAACTTTTAGTTCCCATCTGCATGGGTGTCATGACGTTTGTTACTTCTGACTTGAGTAGCATGAAGTTGGCTTTGGAGAAGTTTTTTTGTGGAGGTTTCCTTACTGGAGGGTGGGGGAGGCATGTGGATGTCAAGGGTGATTAGCTTATGGTCAGACCTGACCAACGAGGGGGTGACCATAGGTGCAGAGCAATGATTTCCCGTGTTGGTAATGACCACATCTAGGATATTGGAGCCCCTGGTGGGACTATGGATTAGTTGATCCAGGGCACTGGAATTTATGAATTCCAAGAAGCATTGGGCAAAGGTGCTGCTATTTGAGTAGTTTTCTCAGTTAATGGCAGGGTAGTTGAAATCACCCAGTATTAGGGTGTTTGGTTGTATCTTAATATTTTCCAGTATGTTTAGATAAGTGTAGTGAGAATCTTGGGGCATGGTGGGGGATCTGTAGCAAGCTACAATTTGGATTACGGTCTTAGCTAGTGTTAGTTGCACCAGGAGAATTTCAGATGCATTGTGTTGGGCAACTAGCCTGGCTGTGTGAATATCCTTGGTGAATATGGACACTCCTCCACCTTTAGTGTTTCAGTCCTGGTTTGGTGGCTGAAAAGTGTGGTAAGAGTTGTAGCCTGGTATTGCAGGGGGCTCTCTGGAGCCTTGAACCAGGTCTCATTTACTGCACAGATATCGATGTTCTCCATTTTAGGAGTGCCTCAAGAGAGTGCAATTTACCAGACTGGAAATTACACTCTCAGTTTTTACATTACATTTTCAGCAAGTTTGCACAATGTGGCACGATGCGCAGCTCTGCTTACACACGCTTAATTAAGGTAACTTACAATTACTTAGTTTTGCTTAAACCACCTGTTTTAATTAACAGCTGTGTGGCATGGCAGGTTAATGCAGTGGTCTCCAGGAATGATGGTCTCAGATTCAAAACAGGGGACAGATATTTATTTTGTCTGTGTTTATTATCATTTAAAACACATATATTAATAAAGCTCCATTTAGCTGAGCTTAGCAATGATGTGTGATGCACTGTGTCACACAGCATTGCACAGAAAGACTTAAAGAAAAGAAAAAAATGGGGGATAGGACAGTGGTAAAATGGGGTGCAAGCAGGGTGAAAATGTAGTGAAAGGCAGGTAGGTATGTGCAGGAAGGGTGTAGGGAAGAACCTTAGTTATCCATTTCATGTACAGCAACAACTGTGCACTTTGACAGAATATGTAGATGAATTTGGACTGTCAACCCAGAGAGAGGAGTGAGGACAACATAACTGCATTGTCAAGCCAATTGGACCAAATTACATCTGTCTGGTGGACATGTGTGTGAAATGGAGAGCTATGTATGGGACAATATTTTTATTTTGGGACAGGTGCCCATTTTTTAAGGTGAGAGTGGAATGTTGGGGAATGGACACACGTACTTGTGGGGGAGGTAAGTTGGGAAGATAAGGAAGCTTTTGCAGACAGACAAGACAGCAGGCAGGGGTGGCGTGTGGCATAAAAGGTTGGTGAACATCTTGGATGGGGAGGATGTTGTGGAATCCCAGTCTCAAGTACCTCGACAAGGTAGCAGTGTGACTCAAGTCACCAACAATGAGAATGCTGGCACTACTCCTTCACTGCCCCTGGCTTGGCAGTGGTGGAGGCTGGCCTCCGGGGTGATCCTGCCCCACCAGGGTGACCAGCATGCTCTCCATCTTGTGCAGGAGTAATCCAAAACCACTGTACACATTCCTTTGCACCAAACCTGGCAGTTCATTGTGGGTGGCAACACCCCTGCACCACTGCTTCTAGAGGGGGGGAAGAGCTCAATTCTGAGTGGCAGAGTTACCTGATGCCACAGGTAGTGCAGAGGCAGCAGAGGGGTCACCACCAGGATGGTTCCCAGATGTGCTGGGCCCAGGTGCCACAGCCGGAGGAGCTAAGGTAGGTGGATCACCTGAAGCCAGCATACTTTGTTGCGCTGTAGTAAATTAAATATAAAGATAAGTTAAGGTTATTAATAACCAAACCAATGTTAGTATTAACATCATGGAACATAATACTGATTAATCCAAACACATATTAAGGTGTATTATGTGGAACACAATATTAAATAACATAACAGTAAGTATGTTGACAGTAAACCAGAATGAAATAACCCATAACACCAACAAAACAGTTATATTAATATTAAAACATAATAATAAATAGCATTAATAAATTAAAGAAGATAAGGAGTGAGGAGAGAGAGAAAAACATACCATTAGTGAAGTCAGAGATTATATTAATACACAGACTCCTAATACATACTTCTACAGGTGTGCTGTGTCAGTTGTGAGTACAGTGACTCAAATTCTTCTATAGATGATGTAGAAAGTACATACTTCTCAAGCTGTTAGCATGCCGCAGTATGGGCCAAGAACTAACACATGCAAGTACACAACTACACAGAACTGTTTCACATAATGTGCATGTACATAGCTACCAAGGTGTTCTGTAAATGGATTTGCACATACAATACATTCCAGGTAACATTTATCTGCTAATCACACATCAGACAGAATGGGCAGTTGTCATTACATTATGAAAAACCGTGAGACTTGAGAGGTATGTTTGTGTACATTAAGTTGACTAGACAGCCATCATGTCTTAGTTGGCAAGCATGGGAGTAGAACACAAAATATGTGACTGCAGGGTACATGTGCACATAATGTAACAATTGACTGCAGTGACATTAGAACAAACATGCAATGAATACAGCACTACTGTACTTATTTCAACATAATCTTATCAAACCATAATCCTGCTTCACACTTTATTGTTATTGCTCCTTAGAATCTGTGAAGAACACATCTGATATCTGCCCAGTTTGTGGGCTACCTTACCTATATATATATATATATATATATATATATATATATATATATATATATATATGGATTCACTTCATAACACTGAAACTTCATAATACTGAAACTCAAAATACTGAAACCAAAATACTGAAAGCTCAAAATACTGAATACTCAAAATACTGAAACTCAAAATACTGAAAACACATATTATGTGTAAACTCAGCTTAAACAACATAAATCATAACAATTTCTACCAAATATATGCAAGCCCCTGCACCCTATGGGGCTTTACACCCCTACTAATTAAATATATCAACTCCAAGATTGCACATAGTGTAGTTAAGTGCAATCTTGGAGTAGATATATATAATTAGCAGGTGTGGCGCAGCCAATATAGTGCAGGGGCTTGCCTGCATATATTGTAGAAATTGTTATGATTTATGTTGTTTAAGCTGAGTTTATGCATAATATGTGTTTTCAGTATTTTGAGTTTCAGTATTTTGAGTATTCAGTATTTTGAGCTTTCAGTATTTTGGTCTTCAGTATTATGAAGTTTTGTCATTTTCAGTATTATGAAGTTTCAGTGTTATGAAGTGAATCCTTATATATATATATATATATATATATATATATATATATATATATATATATATATACCTTGTTCCTGGAGTGGGAGGAATAGACTGTGTTATGTGAATGAAAGTGGCCTGCAGACAGCCCAGAACCATACTGTGAGATGTGAAATATATTTATTAGGCAGTTACTTTTGCATACTTTATTTATTTCAGTTTTACAGTTGACTGTAGTAACATTAGAATAGGCATGCAATGAATACAGCACTACTGCACGTATTATAAACATAATCTTATGAAATCACAATCCTGTTTTATACTTTATTGGCATTGCTCCTTAGAATCTGTGAAATACATACATGATATCTGCCCAGAATGTGGGCTACCTTACCCATATACCTTGTTTCTGGAGTGGAAGGAATAGAGAGCATTATGTGAATGAAAGTGGGCTGCAGACAGCCCAGAACCATATTGTGCTCAGTGCAATACATTTATCAGGCAATTACTTTTGCATTCTTTACTTATTTCAGTTTTACAGTTGACTGCAGCAACATTAGAACAGACATGCAGTAAATACAGCCCCACTGCATATATTACAACACATTAGTTATCAAACCACACTCCATTACACCTTATTGCTCATTGTTATTGGCATTGTTTATTGATTATCGCAATACAGTTATCAGAAAATAACTGTACTTACCACACTCACAGCGCATCCTGGCCTGATGCCTGACACGAAACTGGAAATTGTGAGTCGATTCAGCTGTAGCTGTTGGAAGAGAAGCACACCATTATGTATACCAGTTTTGCAAAGATTCAGCTTGTATTTTATAAAGTTGTGACAAATATACTTACATATCTGTGGGGCATGCCCATCCCTCACCTCTTGGACCAGGTGTCCAAGGTTCCCCTCTTCCTTCACTTCAGATAATTATAGTGGCAACAACACTGCTCACCAGTGCGGGCGATGTCAATAGCATTGGTAATATCCCTGGCCAACCAATCCCAGGCTTCAGCTTTACATTTTGAGCCCTGGTAATCACCCTGCAACGGACAGGGTTTGTAGTTTCAGACCAGGAGTTCAACAAATACTCTCAACTCCTGCACACCCCACCTCTGCACCCAAAACCGCACTCCCTCACCAACACCACCTGGCATACCGACAGGTTAATGAGACTCTAACGAATGCTGTGGAATTCCCACCTAGTGCCCTTAATATAGGCTGTTTTCCCACCCTTACACATCATACTGCAATATTCAAAAAAGCACCACATTGCTTAGCATTGCGCAAACCCACTCAGCATCATGCAAACTCACACAACCGTGTTTTAGCAAAGCTTAGCAATGGGCAAACAGGAGTGGCTGTTAACCATGTTTAAGTAGTGCTTAGCACCATGCAGCTTTTTCAAATGTAACAAATATGTTTTGACATTAAACCACCCTGCAGGGGTGTCCAACCTTTTGGCTTGCTGGGGCCGCATTGAGTGAACAGAAATGGTCTTGGGGCTGCATATAAAATATATCATATAGTTAACTCTTTTGTTGCTCTGGAAGACCACAGTCGACCTCCTGGCTGTACTGTAGGTGCATTTGAGCAATGAATAAATGCCTAATATTTGCCTTAAAATTCTAATTCTCATTCTAATTCTAATTCTCTAATCTAACAGTTAACTCTAACATCTTAGTTAATATATATATATATATATATATATATATATATATATATATTTATATATATTTTTTTTTACAAATAAACAGATACTCACTACAGCACTAGCATTTCTCACTGGGAAAACCATTCCAGCAGTCCAGCTACGTAAAATGTCAACATCAGCAGTCCTACAATACTATAATCCACAAAAATAAACCAACAAATTTGCAATAAAGTAAAGAATTCACATTACTGACTTAATAAAACAATTCTGAATAAGCTACAAGAGGGTCTCACCCAAACAAATAACTGGGGCCAGAAATATGGCCTCAAGCTAAATGCCAAAAAATGCATCATCATCATCCCCTTTGAGGAGAGTGATGTCCCCACAAATTATCACATTAATAACAGTGTTGTAACCACGCAATCAGTCATATGGTACTTGGGCACCCAGGTTGATACAAACCTGATTTTGACCACCACGTTGTCTCCGTTGTAAGGAAAGCTTTTTACATTGCCCACTTCATTAGTAAGTGTATCTCATCCAGGGACAAGGAGGTCATAACATCCCTGTATTCTTCCTTTACAAGAGCCATTATTGAGTGCAATGCCCCTTTTGGCATGTGCCTCATCAAAACACCCTGCCAAAACAAAGACTACAACCATTTCTGACAAAAAAGGTCAAAGGACTAAGTTCACTTAGTTATCCAAACAGACTAAAAAGCTATAAATTTCATCATTGGCTTGCTTTCCAGGCTAAGAAAGATCCTGCCTTAAGAGACTTCCTCTACATCAGAAATACTGGTTATACTTAAAACGCTCAATACAAAGACCACAGCCTTCACTGCAACATAAACAAGCTACTTTTTATGGACAGGTTCTTGACACAAAAACCTTCAACTTCTGTAAAAAGCTCCTCTCATTATCAAACAATGTAGTTCAGCAACACAATGGCTGGATGGATAGCCATACATGTTGTCCTTGGGTAAGTAGCATAGCCTTCATCAAACCAAATAGAAAATCCACATACTAACCTTTCCCAGCTGGATGGCTAAGATCTAATATTGGTTACTCAAGTCTAGTTGCCCAAGAAGAGGGGCATGTTTAACTAAGAATTCCATTTGCAAAATTATATTCAGTATACATATTAAATCTCTCTCTCTCTCTCTTACACACACACACACACACACACACACACACACACACACACACACACACACACACACACACACACACACAATAAAGCCCCTACTTGTAAAATAGGCAACCTCAGTAATCACATGACACCCACTCACTGAATTAAATTGTCTAGAAGTCAAAATATCTGAAAAAAAATCATAATAGAGATGGATTCATCCATGTAATTTCTCACCACCAAAAGGACCATCAATAAATCAACAAACAACTGCTCAGCAAAAAGTAAATCACTAAGAAAACCATAAACTATAATGCTACATACTGGTGTAAACATATAACTTGTGTCAATCCCCTGGTTTATCCATACCAAAAGATTGTTTCAGAGCTTTCTCCTAAAACCTTAAATCATTGATATTTGCCTTACTGTAATTATAACTGTAAAAAAAATGTTTTAAGTTTATTCTGTACCTCAATGATTCTCACTGTTACGAGATATAATCTCTGCCATACTGTATGAGTACTACATCCATAATTTGCTGTCTCTCTCTCTCTCTCTCTCATGTATTGTATTATATTGTTTTATGTTATTTTTGGAGCTTTTCTCCCCAGGCCTCCACTGAAAATGGATCTGTGTCCAGTCGGACTTTCCCGGTAAACAAATGTAAAATAAAATAAAATAAATAAAAATAAACTTCCCTCCAATCTAAAGCCATTTGACATTCAGACATTTTAATTTGTGCAGACATTACTCACAGACTGACAGTTTACTGATCTGTAATGCTGACCTTCACTTTTGAAAAAAACAAATTCCCAGACTTTGTCAATAGCTCAAAGTGTAGAGAGGATTATTTATTTATTATATATTTATTTATTTTTGGAAAACATCTTTAAAACTGTTAAATTGATTACACACCCAGAAACACAGAAAAGTTATTGTGATTATGTAAACCACAGACTGCTGCAAGAAATCAAAGTCACATTAGCACTCTATGCTTATGTCCGAACAGATGAATCATACCTGTCAATTCCAAAAGAAGTAAAGTAGCTTAATAAGAAGGTTATTTGCAAGGTTACATGGCAGTTTATATTGGAAATAAGCAGAGATATTAAAAAGGCTCTGTTTTTCATAATTATGCCTAAAAGTCTTCCAAGGTAAATACAACTTCTGATTTAGTATGGAACCATACCTCTCAACCTTAGAGCAAAAAATCTGGACAAAGCGAAATATGAAAGTGGGACACAGCCCGAAAAATAGTTATGCATCACAGACACCATTGAAACAACTGTAGCTGCAAACATTATGCATCACTTATAATCTTACTATTCCATCATTGTCAAACATTATATGGCTCATTCAGTCATGCCTTCTTTTGCATCAAAGAAAACCATGCTTTGAAATGACAAATGCATTAAAAATAATAAATAAAACACATTGTGCCAACATCCTGAAACTTCCTAGGGAGGGTGGCCTAATGGTTAAGGTGTTTGCCTTAACAAACACAAGGTGCAGGGTTTGAGTCTCACAAGGGATAATTGGCTAAGCTTAAAATGGCTCACAAGGGCAGTTAGCTTAGTACTAACCTATGAACCTGCAAGCAACCACAGAGCTTTCACTGAAACTAGGGCTGCTTGTTTCCCCAGAATGACAGCTCTCCCTAATTAAGTCTAATGGTATACAATCTACCAGTATCTAGACTACCTGAAATAAATTAAATTATGGCCTGTAAATTGAAAGTACACTTTGTTTAATTAAACTATATTTCTAAGCCCACTTACTATATTTTTTCAGTAACATCCCAATATCCATTTCCAGGTCACTTTACAAGACATTGGCTGTTGTAGACTTGGCATCCTTCAGAACCCCACAGGCCCATGCTAATACATTGTCCATTAAATGTAAATATCCATCCACTGTAAATGGCCAAGTATTGGGTTTTGAAACAAAGAAACATATTCTCCACAGTCTGTAAGTCTGTCTTTAATAATCATCTAATGTTGCAGCACTCCCAACACATAAGCGCACACATACACACTAAAATCCCTAACATTTAAAAAATGACATTGTGCCCACTTGATTTGCCAGTATTGATGATCCGCCAAAGCTATGCTTACTATTGTCCAGTCTATCACTGCTTAGAACCCACCAATGAAAAAAACAGTACTAGGTGCTTTTTTGTTTGTCTGAAAAAACAATACAACTTTATATGCTACAGTCCTACATAGTCAGTCCACTACTGACCCATTAACCCTAGGCTGCTGTCTCATTCTTACTCCCTGGAACTGCATTACCTTGGATGACTACTTTTATTTCCTAAGCAAAAGACACAAATTGGAAGATGAGGCACAAATTCAGACATTCTTTGAAAATCTATACAGTTAAGAGGTATGAGTTCATGTTCAATACAACACTCTTCCTGTCAGGAAAGCCAAAATTTAATGAAAGTGTACTCTTAATGTATGATATATTTGTGAGCTAACTTGTTTGTGTTCAGTAGGTAGACTGATCATTGTTAGCCTCTTTGTGCATGCGCCTCTCCCTGTCATGCACACATATACACACACACACTCTTCTTCTACTTTCACGCACACAATTCTGCTTTCATGCATGCACTCACTCGCTCCGTACTTACCTATTAACACAGGTAATTGCTGTCCCTTTCAAAGGCAACAGCGGCAAATCCATACACGAGTCCCTCTTTAGCGAGAACGCACACACGCACACACACACACACACACACACACACACACACACACACACACACACACACGCACACTGATTGTTCAGCGCAAAATAATGGCGTAAACACACTGACCCTTTTTTGGCTCAAAAACAAAACTAGAAGGGTGCTTTGGCACATGCGCACACTGACATTAGTGTTACAGGTCACGGGAGCGAAAAACACAAAACAAAAAAAGTGTTTTGGGGTATGTGTACATCGATGTTGCAGTTAGAGGTTGAGGGCCACATGGAAGAGCTCTGAGGGCCGCATGCGGCCCGCGGGCCGCAGGTTGGACACGTCTACTTTAGGTCAACTGACACATTTCCACAGCAATAAATGTATAAAAAAGCTATGACTGCTGGGGACTCAAACCCGAGACCTACAACACTCTAGGCTGTGACTCTACATATTCAGCTACATGGATAGTAGGAAAGCCAGTATACCTTCACATATACTACTAAGTTACCTGTTAGCATAGCTAAGCACAGTGCTGCACCATGCAAACAGCCATTCATAATATAAAAATATGGTAGACACAACACAGAATTGATTACATTTGGTTTCTATTTTTAGATGTCTGGCAAATGTCACTTGTGCATGTGTAAGTGCAGGTCGGCATTGCTGCGCTCCATCCTAACTATGTGTTTTCAACTACAAACCCTTATTATGAAAAAATTATATTATACACGCGTTTTTTAGATGATATATTTATCCTCTCTTACATCACAGAAAATGAAGCTTCTACGTTGGTAAATTACTTAAATGGTAGTACTAATTTTTTGGAATTTACATACACTTTCTCCACTGAAAGCATTGCATACCTAGATGTATGGTTGCAAAAAGATTTTAAGCACAATTGCTTTACTTCTAAGATACACCGCAAAAAGACATACTCCAATACTTTCTTGCACTTTACCAGTTGTCATCCCTTTTCCCAAAAAAGATCTGTGGTCAAGGGACAACTGGTACGTGCTGCGAGAATGATTACTTTGGACGATGATTTTTACGATGAGTGTTTAAACCTTAGGAATATGTTTACTGCAAGGGGTTACCCTGACAGTATGTTGGATCAGTTGATTCAAGAAGTGACTGAAAAACGTCTGGACAAGGTGTATACACCTTTGTTACCCGGCGCAGTTCACAACTGTGCAAATATAACAACATTAGGGAATACCAGTACTTGCACCAATACAGAGGTGATTGGCTGTATAAATGGTATCAATAATGCTGACCTTGTTGAGCAGCCTGATGCATTTATTGATACGAATACATCTTTAGCTTGTGAGACAGCTTCTGAGGTATTAGATGAGACTTCCTTAACATGTGCATTTATCACCACTTTCAATTTGAACAGTGGTTTATGCAAGGACATTATTTTTAAAAATTGGGAAATGTTCAAAATGTACCCTGACATTTATAAAAAAGTGGGGCATCAACCCCGCGTGGTTTATAAGAGGGGCAAAAACATGAAAAATATTTTGGAAGTAAAACCTATTGGATTGGTGTTTAATGCAGGCATGCATAAATGCCAGAGTTGCAACTATTGTAGATATATTGAGGAAGGAACACACTTTAGTATAAGTAATTGTACACATAAGATAGCTTTCAAATTGAATTGTAATACATCATATGTGATATACTTGGCTAGATGTAAATTATGCCCAGCCTTCTATATAGGTAAAACTGTGAGAAGGCTGAGGGATCGCATATACGAACACACATATGCCATTAAAAAATTAAAAATGGAGAATGCTCTAGCCAAGCACATCAGTGTTTACCCCAACCATAGTTTTAAATTTATGGCGATAGACCATATACCTATAGACCAGAGAGGAGGACCTAGACCGTTAAAATTAGAAGAAGCAGAGTTAATTTGGCAGGTGAGACTGTACGCTTACAGATATCCTGGATTAAACGATACCTGTTCAATTGCTAGTATTTTGAAATTAAAAAATCTTATAAGATGACATTATAACTACATATGTATTTATTGTTAATATTTTTCTTTCACTTTTTCATTTTTTATTCCTTTTTTACTTTTTGTATTCATAGGATTGATTAAGTTAATTCTTAGTTATATTAAACTTAGGTCTTTATGTTATTTAGTGTTTTAAACATCTTAGTTTATAGCACTGTTTCTATTTTTTATTTGATGTTGTTTGATGCAGGCTGTTCTCCAGTTAGTTTTTAAAACACTTTAACTATTTAATTAACTAATTTAGCTGATTGAATAATTGTGATATTATATTAATGTAGTTGAAACTTGTTGTGTCATTTCCTTTGAAGAAGGCAAGCATTGGGCTTGTCGAAAAGCGCTTTGGATACTTGCTAGTAAAGATTGGATTTTATTCCTGGTGGTCGCTGTTTTACGTTTGTTTTTGTTTTTGTTTTATTATAGTAGGAAAGCCAGTATACCTTCACATATACTACTAAGTTACCTGTTAGCATAGCTAAGCACAGTGCTGCACCATGCAAACAGCCATTCATAATATAAAAATATGGTAGACACAACACAGAATTGATTACATTTGGTTTCTATTTTTAGATGTCTGGCAAATGTCACTTGTGCATGTGTAAGTGCAGGTCGGCATTGCTGCGCTCCATGCTATGCCGCCCAAACAGGCATTAAAAGAAAATAAATGAAAAAAAAATCACTTTATACATATTTCTAGACTACCAGAGTACATTACAGGTATGTACATATTATCCTGTACATAACACCTGTCCAGGAATTTCCTGGACAATCCAAAACCATGGGACACTACACTGCTGCCTACACTGATTCAATATCTGTTTTTCTGTGTTACTATGATTAATATGCATGGTGCACTGCCAATTGAGAACCATGGCCTTGTACACTGGTACATTCTGTGTAGGGTCCACATGGAGCCTACACAGAATTTATTGAATACTGGGGTTTGTTATTAGATAATTCTGCATATGACTATGTTACAAACATGTCTGTTGATTGTTCATTCAGAATTCATTGTTGAATTAGTAGATGAAGATTGATTTAGCATGTTCAAATTTGGTAGATTCCTTTGGCATCCTTCAGGTTCAGTATGTACTGAAGAAGTTATCAAAGAGGACAGTTATTCTATGTGAAGGTTCCAAAACTGTATCCATTGTCATTTTCATACAGCATATATTAAAGCATAGTAAAAAGGTCAAAATCTTTTACTAGTGAACTCTTTGGATTTCATTAATAAAATAAGATGTAATTTTTTCTTTTCTTTTGTTTCCTCACATCTAATAGTCAGATTTCCCTAGGTCCTTTTCTGATTCACTGGATCTGTTAGACTTATTTAAGACTCCCTTGGGTTAATCCCAATCCATTTTCAGGGCTATTGAGGACATTGTGTACCATAGGGCAACATCACACTGCTGCCAGAGAGGCTTTCTTCCTTTTTTTTTATGCCCTATTTTTCAACCACCCTCTTGCACATATCCATGAGATCTTTAGGCTGGGCATGTAAAAGGACATGCTGGAATATCATCCCACCTCAGTGATGACTCATCCAATGCCCATGTCCTCCTTAGACAATGCCTTCCTATACACCCCAACCTCTACTTGAGATCTAAAATAGGGTGTGACTAAGTGCCCCACCCAGGAATTAAAAACCCCATTCTGCCATGCTAGAGCCTCTGCCTCAGACACCCAAGCTGTTAGTCAAACTCAGGACATCTGGGCTGAAATCATGGCTTTATCCCTTTATGTCACAGTACTGGATACAATAAATAATGTGGCAGTTACTGGATCGATTCTTTTTTTACTTACAGTGGGTGTTCTTCCACATGAGATGTATGTATATATATATATATATATATATATATATATATATATATATATATATATATAAAGTGGCTTGTAAATATGCTATTGAATAGTAGCAGATTTAATGTATCTAAGGAAGGCAACATTTGCTTGTTACTTGCATCAACACTGACTTGTTGAATATTTTTTCACTTTCAATAACAATGTATACAAAAAATAGACAGATCTAATTATGGGGGTCATGATGACACCCAGTTTTTCCAACCTTGTATTGAGTCTTAGGAAGAGGGATGTGTCTATGCTAGTCAATCATTTTGTAATGTTCCATGTTGTGATTGCTCCACTGACAGCATTTTTTTGCACGTAATAGTACAGAACAGTTGTTATGTCAGTTCGTATACATGTTGAATACAATTACATTTATTTTTAAATACACATTACCTCTATAGGCTCCTTTGATCTTTTTAAAAAACAACTTCTTGTACATCTTAACAACTTCTGGCTCTGCTCTTGTACCAATCCAGACTAATCAACCTTCTACTTTCTACTATCATATTTCTTTACTTCAAAACTGCAACCTTTCTCTGTGATCACAAACGACTTAATGACTGTACAGTTTCTACTGTTCTCATAAAAAAAAAAAAAGACCTGAAGTGAGTGTATTTTTAAAAAGAATTAATGCCTTTCTCAATACGTAGATATCACTATATGTTTTCTATTACTTGATCTAGACTAATAAGTATGCATGGTAGCTCACTGTCTATGTCACAGGCATTTATTGTAAATGTTCAATTTCTATAACCTTGTTTTAATCTGTGGAGCTTTTCTCCCCGGGCCTCCACTGAAAATGGAAATTATCCAGCTGGACTAGCCCGGTCAACAAATGTAAAATAAAATAAATAAAATAAAAATAAATGTAATATTACTTTTGCCGTTAAATCTGTTATAGTTTAAATGGATTTAGATAGAACTGGGCTATTGCCTAGAATTCAAAGAAAACAAATCAACAGTAATAAATTGCCTTACTAGCAAGCATCCAAAGTATCTTAAAACTAATATAATACAGGAGTAATATAAAAATGTAAGTTGATTGACTACAGATATTAGCAATATTATTAAAGAAATAGAGAATTTGAAAACAAGGCTTTAATTAAAGAATAAGATACATGATTTAATTGAGCAAACAATTTCTACTCCACTTTTGAATAAGTGTAATAATTTGTCAAATCCACAAGATAGCAGCACTACACAGGTAATATATTTGAAAGTCTTTCATCGGTATATTCTGTTTATATTAAAGTTGTAGAAAACATTATTTTAGATAAATGGTGAGCATTTATCCAGAAATGCTTAATATGCTAGAGGAAAAGCTTATTTTAGGAAATATAAGGAATAAAAACTTAAAAGAATACTCAACAGATGATAAAAAGCCGAACTTTTATAAAAGGCAATGAACACAAAGGCCGACATTCATTAATGCTAGCATTTTGCACTAAGCTTGTTTACATAATGAACAACTATGAGCAAGGTGTGTGGATTCAGGAAGCACTGTAATAAGCCATGGGTGGCTTGAAAACAAGGATGAGGCGAATTATATGTTTATGTACATATAATGAGACATGCTGTATGCTAATAAACTAAAAAAAAAACATGGTGGAGCAATAGGAAACATCTAAAACATGCAAAAACATGCCACATTCACTTTACCTTTAATTTTGGCTATGTGCCCACATTCAGCCACAAGAACATTTTGAAATATGTTAGAGGTTGCAGCAGCTATTGTAAACCTGTATGTGCAAGAGGCGCTGATAGAAAGTCTGCTGTTGATGTTGAGAGACGTAGCTCCCAATGGTGTAAGGATTTTAAAGCATGTTTAAACTACCAGAGTCTCCATGAAATCAAAATAATGGAATGCAACAGGGTGGGCAGGGACACCATAAAGCAAATACTGCAGATGTGCTATCCCTGTCTGCAACCCAAAGGGAATCATTGAGACCTCATCCAAGTGAATACTAAATTATGTGCAGCTTTACATATTTTAGCTACAGAGAAATTTCAGTGAACTATAGGGGACACAGTAGGGGTTTCACAAGCATCTGCCAATAAAACACTCCACCATTTCCTCAATGCAATGGTACAATATGAGGACGATTTTATGTGGTTCCCATGTAACCAAGATGAAAGAGCTAGCAATATGCAAGCTTTCTATAGCATAGCCCACCTCCATGTGGTATTGGAAACCATAGATGGCACATTCATTGAAATAAACCACCCAACTGATGAACTGAGAAGGAGATCCATGAATTGCAAAGGGTATCACTCTACAGCCATCAGTCATACAAACAAAAATGTCATTGGTGTGCTTCACTTACCATACTGAACATTAATAAATTAAGAAAAGTACCTTCCGTGTAATTGCCATAATGGCTCAACATGTTATTGATGTCTGTGCTCAGTTTAATTAATTAATTGATTAATTAATTAATTAATTAGTTGTAGTGTTTCAATCCACAAAAAGGATATTCTAGCTCTAATCTGTTTCGTGTCATCAGACATGTGAAAAGTTTTCATTTGTACATCATAACGCACACTACAGCTAAACAAATGCCTTCCATTAAAATTGTGGACTTGCCTGCCAGGTTGTCTGTAATGCACAAGGTATCACCTACAATGTGTGTGCACACCACCAAGACAGTTTCCATAACTAACACATATGGCATATTTGTGATCTGTATCAAAGATTTGAGAATGGGTAGCATAGAGTGGGGTATGCTGGATATGCCATAGAACCTTGGCTCATGACTCCTATAAGAAATCCACACAACTTCACTAAGTAAGTAAGTTTACAACCACACACAAAACTGAAACATCATATGGCATGTGTTTGGCCTGCTCAAGTCATGTTTCCACTGTCTGGATACATCTGGAGATGCCTGCAATATGACCCTGTCAGAGCTGTCAAGATACTGACTGTGAATGCATCTTACATAATGTTTTAATTAGAACACAGTTGTATCAGGGTGGGATACAGCAGCTGAAGCAGATGAGGGGTCAGAGGATGATCCAGGAGCAGGGGGTGACCATGCCAAATGGAGGTGGGCACACTATGCTAAGGCACTGACTAAGAAATATGATCTATCTGTATCTCTGGAATTGCTATTTAATTGTAGCCTCCAAACATGTTCCATGCCTCATGAATGGAGAGCAACAACAGTCATCCTTCTGCACAAAGGTGGGCCATTTACAGATCCTGGAAACTACAGACCCATAAGTCTCACTAGTCTCATCTGCAAAGCCATGGAAATAAGTATCATGGAAATGATCAGTAATGACATAAGAAACCTCCAGACACTGGACCCAACTCAATTAAGTTTCATCAAGGGCAGATCATGCCTACTCAGCCTGGTGGACTTCTTTGAGAAGATCACCAAAGCAATGGATGAGGGCAAAATCATTCAAACTGCCTACTTTGACCTGGCCAAGGCATTTGGCACAATGCTCCCACTCGGGCATTGTTGACAAACTTAAGAGGTTAGGTACAAACCCTTATGTCACCTGGTGGATAGCCAGCTTGTCACAGACAGGACCCAGGAAGTTAGGATTGGGGAGTCCACCTCTACAAAGAGGCCAGTCACAAGTGGAGTCCCACAGGAATTGGTCCTGGGACTGCTCCTTTTTGGCATTTACTTCTCTGAAGTCAAGACCAACATCAATGGCCTCAGGCTGACTAAATTTGCGGATGATTGAAATTAGGAGCTGTCATTGAATCGCCCACTGAAACAAATGTTCTCCAAGAAGGGTAGACACAGACAAACAACTTGTACTAGAGCCATGGACTAAAACTAAATGCCAAGATATGCATAAAATATCTTTTGGGAAGTCATCCACCCCTGGGAGTTATCATATTGACAACACACCCATAAGAGTTGACTTAGTAATCAGGGACTTGGGGATACATGTAGACAGTAGTCTAGCCCTTAACCATCACATGGCTACAGTAGTGAGAAAATCATTCTATGTTGCACAACTTATAAACAAAGGTATGGCATCTAGGTCCAAGGAAGTCATTGTTCAACTGTATTTGGCATTCATGAGACCTATTATTGAGTGCAATGCCCCTTTTGGTTTGTACCTAAGCAGGCATATCCAACAATTGGAACATCCACTAGAGTTCCTCACTAAAGGAATACAAGACATAAGTAACATGTCCTGTGCAGACCTCCTCAGGGCCTTGTCCCTGTATTCTGCCTCCTACAGGCTGTTGAGAGGAGATCTATGCCTGGCATGCAAGACATTGTCAGACCCCACTCTGATGGGCCTTCTGCATATCTGCAAAACAAACAGCACCAGAATTACCTGTTCTAAAGACTTAAACCTTGCCAGTGATATAAATAGGACCTGTTGGAGAGACAGGTTGCATCCCAAAGACTATCCCTTCTCTGGAACAGGCTCCCCATCCATGTGAAGCAGAGTTCCTTCCCCAGATCAATTCAAGTGTAACTTGGTTGGGAGGGTGGCCTAATGGTTAAGGTGTTTGCCTTAAAAACACAAGGTGCAGGGTTTGAGGCTCACAAGGGATAATTGGCTAGGCTTGAAATGGCTCGCAAGGGCAGTTAGCTTAGTACTAATCTATGAACTAATCTATGAACCTATGGATAATTGGTTGGAAAACAGGAAATTCATCCCTGGTTTGGCATCTATGTCTCCCAGGCCCCTGATTGTAAATGTTTCACCTTCCAAGCCCCTGCTTACACTTATCAAGGGTACTAGAAATTGTCAGAGATTTGGGATACATGGCTAGGCTTATAAAGGCCCTTGTGATCATTAGCCTAGTAAACACCTATGAACCTATCTGCACTTTTGTGAGAGAATTGTGTTTGATTGGCACCTGAATTGTAAAGGGAGGCCGGTCTTGGGTTTGGAATAAGTATCCTCATTCGTCCTTTAAAATTTTGTTAGAGTTTTTTTTTTCAAGTTTTAGCTTCTGGTATTTAGGCCCTGCATCTGAGCATTCTGCATTCTGCTTGTTTGTAACGAGCTGAATTGAGGTGGGCTACCAGCCACAACTCTGAATTAAGATACCAGATGACTAGAGGCTTCTGAGCTTCCAAAAAAACATAAAAACATAAGTTGCCTGTTTTTTTTTTTTTTTTGCTTATTTATACTATTTACTGCCCTTTTTTATTGTCTACTGCCTACTTTTATACTGTATTTATTTACTGTGTACTAAACTACAGTGTTATACTGCAATTGCCTGCTACACTGTGCCTGTAAAATTAAATGTTATTGCTGTTTTGCAAACTTTCTTGTTGTTTCCACTGTTTAAGTATTTGCTGGTATTTTTTTCACTATCTGTTCTGCCTGTTCTGGTTTTCCCACAAACAGTGCTTAATTAACTGATCTGTTAACTGTGTAAATCATTCTTTAGCGCCTCCTGGCTGATTTTCTGCTGTTTTAAACATATTTTCAGTGTCTCACTGCTATTTTTCCTGCTGTGTAAAATATTCTCTAGTGTTTCCCACTGAAAATAGGGCAGCTAGTAGCTGTAGTATAGTTCAGATTCAGGCCTGCTGCTTCTGGAACTGTTTGCAGTTGTTTGTTTGTTCTGAGCAGGTATCCCAGGCCATCTTGGATTGGGTGGGGCCTATCTGCACTTTTGTGAAAGAATTGTGTTTTATTGGCACATAACTGGGTGGGAATGTTCCATTTGGTGTTGGAGAAGTGCTGGGTAGGACATATATGGAGAAACTACTGAGGGGATCATTGGGTGTGAATGTTCAATTTGGTGTTGGAGAAGTGCTTGGTTGGACATATATGGAGAAACTACTGAGGGGATCATTGGGTGGGAATGTTCCATTTGGTGTTGGAGAAGTGCTGGGTTGGACATATATGGAGAAACTACTGAGGGGATCATTGGGTGTGAATGTTCCATTTAGTGTTGGAGAAGTGCTTGGTTGGACATATATGGAGAAACTACTGAGGGGATCATTGGGTGGGAATGTTCCATTTGGTGTTGGAGAAGTGCTGGGTTGGACATACATGGAAAAAGTACTGAATGGATCACGGGAGAAAAGTTTGATTTGGTGTTAGTGAAGTACTTGTGCAGATATGGACAAACTACTAAAAAGGGTCATGGGGAAAATGTTTCTTTTGGTGTCAGTAAAAGTGCTTGTACAGACTTGCACATACTACTGAAATGATCATTGGGCAAGTGTTTAATTTGGTGCCAGTGAATGACTTCAGCACTAATGTACCAACTACAGAAGGGTTCATTTGAGGAAATTATTCATTCTGTCATCGCTGGTCTGTGCTGACATTTTGTGGGGAAATGTTTCATTTGGTGTCAGTGATATGCTTGCGCAGACACAGAACTTACTGAAAGGATTTGTTTGGGGAGATGTTCCTTTTGTTGTCAGTAAAGTGCATGGAGAAGCTAATGAAGGGATCATTGGGGGAAATGTTCTGCTTGGTATCAGCAAAGTTCTTGTGCAGAAATAGGCAAACTACTGAGGGGATTTTGGGGGGAAATGTTTCATTTGGTGTCAGTAAAGTGCTTTTGCAGGCATGGGCAAACTGTGAAATGGTTTGCTGGGGTAATTATTTCATTTGATGTTTGTAAAGTGATTTGGCCCTACACAGACAAACTACTGAATGTGTATTTGGGAGAAGTGGTTCATTTGATCTTAGCAAAAGTGCTTGTCCTGGGATCATTGGGTGGAGTGTTCGACTTCATGACAGTTGTCTGTTTATGGAGACATGAAAAAATGACTCAAGGGATCAGTGGGGGAAATGTATCATTCGGTGCAAGTGAAGTGCTTGTACAAGCAAGGACAAACTGCTAAATGGATCACTGTTAAATATTTCATTTGGCATTAATGCAGTGCTTAAGCCTGCTTTATATCACTTATTGACTGTGCTGTACCTGTATCAGGGGATTATGAATGAAAACACTATTTTACTTAGCTTATTCTGGAAAATCAGAAGCTTCATATTAGCTACATGCTAATTTACATCCAAAATAGCACAGACATGAAGTAATCAGCATTACCACCTTGCATTATTTATGTCTCCAGTTCAGTTCTAAATGGCGACACTTTATCTGATTCTGTACAATCTGCCTGTGAATTCTGATACTGCATTTCCTCCCACATCCAGTGATGTAATGTGCAGTGAAATTACACTTCTTTACTTGCTCTTTATTCTATTGTGTGTCCATGTGCCTGTCAGTTCATTGGAGCCCTGTTGAGGATAAGCTCCAAATCTACTATGCCTTTGCAATAAGACTAAGTGGGTAATTTAGGAAATAATAAATGGTTATTGGCAGTGTGGCATGTCTGACCACCTCTCCGTACACAAAGCATCACTGTTGGCTTACAGTATAATTTTTTTCCACATGCAACATGATTTGGTGGAGTCTTAGGAAAATATATTTATTTATTTATTTACTGACATTTCTTTACCTGGGAAAGTCCTACTGGGGCAGAAACCCAGTTTCAATGGAGGCCCAGGGAGAAAAGCTCCACATAAAGTACAGATTTTTTGACAATATACAGTATACATTACACATGCAGTTTAGTTTAACATATTATAAAGAATGAGAAGGAACACAATAGCTAAAAGCATTACTACATAAGATAAACAGACATTACGCACACAGTTTGGTGCAGCATATTACAATCAAAAATGAGAAAATGCACAATGTGTCAAAGTATGGTTATGCAAGTTAAATAGACATGGTATAGCTTAGCTATGAAATAGTATTAATTTGGGGTTAGGGTCTGTCAGGGATACATGATAAAGGTAACAGTAAGAAAATAGGTGAATTTGTGTAGGTAAAGTTGTATGTTTAAAGAATGTGAGGGGGTTTAGCTTTCTGTTTAGGATGACTGAGATGGAGGGAGAGAGGATACAATAATAGAGAGCGATGAGATGTAGAGACGGTAGGTAAGGAATAGTAGACTAGAGAAGAGAGAGATGTTTAGAGACTAGGTAGGCTACAGCAGAGAGATGTACAGAGGCTAGGTAAGGAGTACGAGAGATGTTTAGAGACTAGGTAGGCTACAGCAGAGAGATGTACAGAGGCTAGGTAAGGAGTACGAGAGATGTTTAGAGACTAGGTAGGCTACAGCAGAGAGATGTACAGAGGCTAGGTAAGGAGTACGAGAGATGTTTAGAGACTAGGTAGGCTACAGCGGAGAGCAGTACAGAGGCTAGGTAAGGAGTACGAGAGATGTTTAGAGACTAGGTAGGCTACAGCAGAGAGATGTACAGAGGCTAGGTAAGGAGTACGAGAGATGTTTAGAGACTAGGTAGGCTACAGCAGAGAGATGTACAGAGACTAGGTTAAGGAGTACGAGAGATGTTTAGAGACTAGGTAAGGAGTATGAGAGATGTTTAGAGAATAGGTAAGGAGTACGAGAGATGTTTAGAGACTAGGTAAGGAGTACGAGAGATGTTTAGAGACTAGGTAAGGAGTACGAGAGATGTTTAGAGACTAGGTAAGGAGTACGAGAGATGTTTAGAGACTAGGTATGCTACAGCAGAGAGATGTACAGAGGCTAGGTAAGGAGTACGAGAGATGTTTAGAGACTAGGTAGGCTACAGCAGAGAGCTGTATAGAGGCTAGGTAAGGAGTACGAGAGATGTTTAGAGACTAGGTAGGCTACAGCAGAGAGATGTATAGAGACTAGGTAAGGAGTACGAGAGATGTTTAGAGACTAGGTAAGGAGTATGAGAGATGTTTAGAGACTAGGTAGGCTACAGCAGAGAGATGTATAGAGACTAGGTAAGGAGTACGAGAGATGTTTACAGACTCGGTAGGCTACAGCAGAGAGATGTACAGAGGCTAGGTAAGGAGTACGAGAGATGTTTAGAGACTAGGTAGGCTACAGCAGAGAGATGTATAGAGACTAGGTAAGGAGTACGAGAGATGTTTAGAGACTAGGTAAGGAGCATGAGAGATGTTTAGAGACTAGGTAGGCTACAGCAGAGAGATGTACAGAGGCTAGGTAAGGAGTACGAGAGATGTTTAGAGACTAGGTAGGCTACAGCAGAGAGATGTATAGAGGCTAGGTAAGGAGTACGAGAGATGTTTAGAGTCTAGGTAGGCTACAGCAGAGAGAGAGATGTATAGAGGCTAGGTAAGGAGTACGAGAGATGTTTAGAGACTAGGTAGGCTACAGCAGAGAGAGATGTACAGAGGCTAGGTAAGGAGTACGAGAGATGTTTAGAGACTAGGTAGGCTACAGCAGAGAGAGATGTACAGAGACTAGGTAAGGAGTACGAGACATGTTTAGAGACTAGGTAAGGAGTATGAGAGATGTTTAGAGTCTAGGTAGGCTACAGCAGAGAGAGAGATGTATAGAGGCTAGGTAAGGAGTACGAGAGATGTTTAGAGACTAGGTAGGCTACAGCAGAGAGAGATGTACAGAGGCTAGGTAAGGAGTACGAGAGATGTTTAGAGACTAGGTAGGCTACAGCAGAGAGATGTATAGAGGCTAGGTAAGGAGTACGAGAGATGTTTAGAGACTAGGTAGGCTACTGCAGAGAGATGTACAGAGGCTAGGTAAGGAGTACGAGAGATGTTTAGAGACTAGGTAGGCTACTGCAGAGAGATGTACAGAGGCTAGGTAAGGAGTACGAGAGATGTTTAGAGACTAGGTAGGCTACAGCAGAGAGATGTATAGAGACTAGGTAAGGAGTACGAGAGATGTTTAGAGACTAGGTAGGCTACAGCAGAAAGAGATGTACAGAGGCTAGGTAAGGAGTACGAGAGATGTTTAGAGACTAGGTAGGCTACAGCAGAGAGAGATGTATAGAGGCTAGGTAAGGAGTACGAGAGATGTTTAGAGTCTACGTAGGCTACAGCAGAGAGCTGTATAGAGGCTAGGTAAGGAGTACGAGAGATGTTTAGAGACTAGGTAGGCTACAGCAGAGAGATGTACAGAGGCTAGGTAAGGAGTACGAGAGATGTTTAGAGACTAGGTAGGCTACAGTAGAGAGATGTACAGAGGCTAGGTAAGGAGTATGAGAGATGTTTAGAGTCTAGGTAGGCTACAGCAGAGAGAGATGTATAGAGGCTAGGTAAGGAGTACGAGAGATGTTTAGAGACTAGGTAGGCTACAGCAGAGAGAGATGTACAGAGGCTAGGTAAGGAGTACGAGAGATGTTTAGAGACTAGGTAGGCTACAGCAGAGAGAGATGTACAGAGACTAGGTAAGGAGTACGAGAGATGTTTAGAGACTAGGTAAGGAGTATGAGAGATGTTTAGAGACTAGGTAGGCTACAGCAGAGAGATGTATAGAGGCTAGGTAAGGAGTACGAGAGATGTTTAGAGACTAGGTAGGCTACAGCAGAGAGAGATGTACAGAGACTAGGTAAGGAGTACGAGAGATGTTTAGAGACTAGGTAGGCTTTAGCAGAGAGATGTATAGAGGCTAGGTAAGGAGTACGAGACATGTTTAGAGACTAGGTAGGCTACAGCAGAGAGATGTACAGAGGCTAGGTAAGGAGTACGAGAGATGTTTAGAGACTAGGTAGGCTACAGCAGAGAGATGTACAGAGGCTAGGTAAGGAGTACGAGAGATGTTTAGAGACTAGGTAGGCTACAGCAGAGAGATGTACAGAGGCTAGGTAAGGAGTACGAGAGATGTTTTGAGACTAGGTAGGCTACAGCGGAGAGAGATGTATAGAGGCTAGGTAAGGAGTACGAGAGATGTTTAGAGTCTAGGTAGGCTACAGCGGAGAGAGATGTATAGAGGCTAGGTAAGGAGTACGAGAGATGTTTAGAGACTAGGTAGGCTACAGCAGAGAGATGTATAGAGGCTAGGTAAGGAGTACGAGAGATGTTTAGAGGTGAGATAAGGAGAATGTGAAAAATATAGGAAAGATGTAGTTTGAGATGTAGGGCCTGGTGGAGTTGAGAGGTGAGCAATAGGTCATCAGTTACAGGAGAAAGATGCAAAGAAAACAGGTAGAGGGTTAGGGGAGTAGTTTGGCACCAAGGATGGTGGGAGGTAGTAAGAGAAATGAGAAGGTATGGGAAGAGAGGTAGTAATATACTTAGGATGAAGATATAGGAAAAGAATTATGTTAGTCTTTGGAAGAGCAACAGAGACAGATGTGGGTGTTGCAAAGGTGATTTTTTTAGAGTGAGTTTGAAGGTCCTTAAGGAGTCTAAGGTTGTGATATTTAGGGGTAGGGTGTTCCATTGTTTATCAATGCAGAAAGAGTAGAGTTTTATACCAGCTCTTTTATGAGGCATGCATATGAAAATAAATAGCTTCAGGTAAACTATAAGTTATGGTCGTTAAGGTACTGGTGGACATTTTTATCCTAGTCTCACACTGGATTCATTATCCAGACATCTCCAATTCATAGGTAAGTACAAGGTGAGCAGTTAGAATAAAAGGAGATGAGAACAGTGGTGATGTATAACCAATGTAGAGGAAAGTCCCCAGGAATGGATGGTATTCCTGTGGACGTTTGGTAGCTAGAAGGGAAAAAACTGATAAAGATCTGGAAGATTTTGTTTAAAAGTATTTTAAGAGAAGGAGAAGAACAACATCCTGGAAGAAAGCGGTGGCAACTGTAGTATCTAAGGAGGGCAAAGATCCATCAGATCCAGTTTATACAGGCCAATTTCAATACTGAACCATGATTATGAAGTGCTTGTCTATAATGGCTAAAAGAATGGCAAAAGTGATTCCGAAAATTCATAGATAAGGATTAGTACGGTTTTCTGGTGGGGAGGCAAACTTTTAACATTAATAGAACACTGATGATCCAGAGGGAAGCAGAATATAAGAAAATACCACTATTGTTGGCCTGAATGCAGAGAAAGCATTTGACAGAGTAGGCTGTGACGTGAGGAGCCGAGCAATGGAAGCATTTTCATTCCCTGATAAAATTATAAGGCTGATCTTCATCTGTCTCCCCTGGGCTTCAGACTTCTTGCAAAGGCTCTTGCCTCCCCCATAGTGCCTTTTTTAGGCAAAGTCATGAGGACAAAATTACCAACGTGAAAAAATCTTCTAAATGAAATTCAGAGGTCATACTGCTAAACACTAGGAGTCTTAACACAAAACTGAACTCATTGCAAGTATTCCTCACCCCGGAAGATGCTGACATTTATGCAGTCACTGAAACCTGGTTCAAAGCTGCGGAGAACGCACCAGCCTTAACAGGTTACTTGTCCTACCATACTTTCAGACCCCAAACAGAGGGCTGCAAAGCCAAAGGAGGTGGAGTTTCAATATTTATTAAAGACATACACACCTCCAGGCTGGTCAAACAGTATGACACACAGGAGACACTCCAGGTGCAGTTAACTATTGACAAAACACCTATTCAATTCATAGCTAGCTGCAGATCCCCAACCATGACTCAGGAGGCCTACACAGCCTATCTGGACTTATTTGAGTCCATCAAGATTCAACCTTCTGCCCTGATCCTGGGTGACTTTAACTACCCAACCATAGAGTGGAAGACCTGTTCTAGCTCTAACACGAATGCCCAGGGATTCCTTGACTTCGTCAATGCCAATGCATTGATCAGCTGGTCGACATTCACACAAGAGGTGAAAATGTCCTGGACCTGGTGCTAACAACTTGAGTAGCCACTGTAGCATCCCTACAGTGTCAGCCTCCTTGGTAAGATCTGTCCACAAAGTAATCACTTTCGAAATCACCATCTCTCCTGACCCCCCCCCCCCCATCAGGGTCAAACAAAAAAACTTTTTCCAAAGCTGACTACTACCTCCCTATGAGTAGGTATAAGCAGCTTCACAGCCACCATCTCTTCAGTTGAATCAAGCACTAATGTCCAGACATACACCAAAAAATTATATGAGCACCTATATAGCTGCATGGACTCAGTAATACCTGACAGGACCAAATCATCTTCCTCAAAGAAGAGTAAACTTGTCTGATGGACAGCAGCAATAAACAGACTCTATATTAAAAGGAAAATAATTGCTGTCCAAGATCAAGAAGGAGCAGATGCCAAGTTGGAAGCAATCCCCCCTTTGAATAAGCAAATAAGGTCACTGGTGAAATAGTCCAAATTGGCCACATCCACTAAGGACAACCACAAGGCCTTCTTTACATATGTCCACAATCTGAGAGGTAACTTCCAAATCTGCTCTGAATTGGTGGTCAAGAATACCACATACACAAATGCCATAGATATAGCCAACCTGCTGGCAGACAAATTCAGTAAAAACTTGACCACCCTGTCCCCTCATCAGTAAACCAGAATATCCCCAGCACCTGCCCCCCTCCCCTCATCACCAGGGAGCAGGTTTTTAATGCCCTCTCAAAGACAAAAAAATACAGTCTCCATGGGACCTGACAACCTCCTTGGCTTTGTCCTACATGAACTCAGGCAAGAGCTCTCAACACCACTAGGTACCCTATTCAACAAAAGCCTGTGCACCGGCTTCATCCCAGAAGAATGGAGGACAACTGTCATCCCTCTGCAGAAAGGTGGAGCGTCCATTGACCCAGGCAATTATAGGCCCATCAGCCTAACTAGCCTGGTCTGCATGGCCATGAAATGCTTTATCATGAACCTTATAAACAAGGACATTGGCAACCTCCAAACACATGATCCTACATGGTTTGGTTTTGTCAAAGGGAGATCATGCCTGTTAAACTTGGTCACTTTCTTCAAAACAGTCACCAAAGCCATGGATGAAGGCAAGACAGTGCACACCATCTTCCTTGACCTAGCCAAAGTCTTTGACACTATTCCCCACTTGGGCATAATAGATAAACTCTCCCATCTAGGTATCAACCGATATGTTACCAGATGGGTAGCTAACTAGAACCCACTCAGTCAAAATAGGAGAAGCCACCTCTAGTAGTAGACCCATAACAAGTGGCATGCCCCAAGGATTTGTCTTGGGGTCTCTACTGTTTGGGATATACTTTTCCGAGGTGCAAGCCAAATAGTAGAGGCCCCAAGACCAATCCTTAGGGCCTCTACTGTTTGGGATATACTTTTCTGAAGTGCAAGCCAAAACCAGTGGTCTGTGGCTGACCAGGTTTGCAGATGACTGCAAGCTGGGCACGGTCATAAATTCCCTAGTGATGTGAACATCCTCCAAGAGGACCTTAACCAGACTAATGATTGGTGCCAGAAGCAATGCCACAAACTGAATGTCAAGAAATGCATCATTATCCCCTTTTGAGAAAATGGTGTACCCACTAATTATTACATTAATAACAATGTACTAAGTAAGCAGTTAGTCATGAGGGATTTTGGTACCCAGGTTGATAGCAATCTGACATTTGACCACCATGTTGCCTCCATTGTACAGGAGGCTTTCTACATGGCCCACCTCATAAGTAAGGGTATTTCTTCCAGGAACAAGGTGGTCATAGCATCCCTGTACTCCTTCCTTATCAGAGCCATTATAGAGTACAACACCCCCTTTGGCATGTACCTTGCCAAGCACATGCAGCAGTTGGAGAGACCAAAGAGGTTCCTGACCAGGAAAATACAGGGTCTCAAACACCTATCCTATACAGATAGGCTAAAAGCCCTGTCCCTCTACTCAGTCTCGTACAGACTGCTGAGAGGTGACCTGTGTCTGTCATACAAGGCAGTCTCAGACTCTGCATATCCGTAAGTCAAACTCCACTCATGCAACCCACATGCAAAGTCTCAATCTGGTCTGTGACATTAATAGAACTTGTTGGCAAGATAGATTTGTGTTCCAACCACTCCATCTGTGGAATAGACTTCCTGTCCATGTCAAGCAGAGTACCTCATCAGCCCTTTTTAAGGGGAACCCGGATGACTGAATGAGAAACAGAAAATATACCCCTGGGATCCCACCTATGTCCTTACTGGACAGGGATAACAGGTGCTGACTTTGTGGGAACATCAGTGAAATTCTTGGGTAGGCTTATGAGGGCCTCTGGGCCAATAGCCTAGCATCATCCCATGAACCTATGCTTAGGAGGATATATGAAGGATCGGAGATGAAAACTAAAGTCGCTGGGGGTCCTCTCTGATAATCAACTGCTTGATCAGAGGATCCAGGCAGGGGTGTCTTCTCTCCCCTTTGCTATTCGCATTATATCTGGACCTACTGGCAAAGAAAATAAGGGACTTAGAAATTAAGGGATATAACTGTTAAGGAAGTCAAGAAACAGTGAATTTTGGTCAGGACAAAATAAAAGCCAGTGATGCATAACAGAGTGGTGATAAAGCTGCACAGAGTAGCATCAGAAACGAACCGTAGATATGCAGTGCGAGGTATGAAAGCATCACTCATGGGAAGCTCACTGAAGCTGTTGAAAAGCAAGTAGAGGAGTCAGTCAAGAGCATGTACTGAGGAAAATATTACAGTTAGCTTTCATTATTTTACTGCAGTGATAAGAAAGAGAGGTACATGATACAGCTCAAATAAAGTGGCAGTGCTGTCATTTGGCTGTATAATCTCTGCCAGTACAGACATTTGGATTGCAGCCTGTAAGACTAATAACTAAACTAATGAAACAACAGGCTGCAGCTATACTTGGAAATGCAGAACTCAGCACAAAAAAATAATAGGTCAAGTGAAACAACAGAAAAAAATTATATAATACTCCTTTGGAGAACAGTACTACCAGGCACATCATAAAATGCTTTCATTCTAATTTTGAATTGGAAAAACTGCACAGATTGTTAAAATACATAGAGTAAACAAAACTGACAATGGAATTTAGCAAGATGCAATGCCTGTACTGCAAGATGCATTCAGTGTGGATTCCACAGTAGGCATCAAATAACATGAAATGCAAGAAATACAGAACTCCATGTACTAATTCTTGTGAGTTAAATCACACATGCTTTCTACAGAAGTAGCAGCAGGTAATACAATCTATTATTTGATGAAGACAAAAGCCACTGGCTAAGCTAATTAACATCTCAAAAAAGACTGAATAACTATGTTTACTAATCCTTTCCACAGAAACTAGAAGTCAGGTCATTAAAACACTTGGAAGGTAACTTTCTTTGAAAATAACAAGCCACAAGCTAAAATAATGAATGGCTCAACCTAAAAGGTGTTGTGAGTAGGTCAGGAAAAAAAAAGCACTGTGATTAAAAGGCTGAAACTTCCTGTAGATAACCCTCCCCCTATCCTACACAGACAAGTCTCGAGCATGCTCAGAATTACACACTGCTCAAGGTAAACATTGCAGAATGTAAACAAAGAAACACTGGGATTGTCCCTTTAAAGCTATCTGTTCTGCCTGTTCTGGTTTTCCCACCAAGCAGTGTTTAAATAACTGATCTGTTAACTGTGTAAATCAATCTTTAGCGCCTCTTGGCTGATTTTCTGCTCTTTTAAAAATGTTTTCAGTGTCTCAAAGCTATTTTTCTGCTGTGTTAAATATTCTCTCGTGTTTCCCACTGAAACTAGGGCTGTTAGTAGCTGTAGCATAGTTCAGATTCAGGCCTGCTGCTTCTGGAACTGTTTGCAGTTGTTTGTTTGTTCTGAGCAGGTATCCCAGGCCATCTTGGATTGGGTGGGGCCTATCTGCACTTTTGTGAAAGAATTGTGTTTTATTGGCACATAACTGGTAAAGGGAGGCCAATCTAGGGCTTGGAATAAGCATCCTTATTAGTCCATTTGAATTTTGTTAGAGTTTTCTGCTTATTTACATGTTGCACAGCACAGCACACTGCCGTACAATTGTGTGCCAAAGTCGGAAAGTTAAACTCAACAAATTTTCCCTTGAAACCCAGTCAGAAATATCCATTTTCTGAGCTCCTCCATGATAATTTCTGAAAAGCCACCTCTAGTGACAACAGTCTTCCACCTATCATTATGGGCAGTTGGACTGCCGTCGATTCTCCTGTCAACCTTGTTGACTTGGGTCTCTTGAGGCAGTGTAGTAATTGCCTCATGTACGCAGACAACCCTCTACTAGTAACACACTGTAGGACAGAGTGCGAGAGATGTATTTACACCAAGAAACAAGAATCCATGCTCTCTCGGGTCTATATTAAATCAGTGAATACTTAAAAAGTGAACACTGATTTATCAACCCCATGTAAGTGAAAGCTTACAATCCTGAACACTCGGAACAGCAATTTTTTTCCCATGGGAAAAAAATCGCTGTTCCACAAAAAAATAAAAATAAAAATGAAACCATCAAAACATTACATAAAGTGGGGGGCTTCACCCCCCACCCCCGATGTGGGGTGCTGTGCCCCGAAGACCCCCCTACTTACATATACCAACTCCAAGATCGCACTACAGTGACGAAAATGGCAAAGTAATGGAGGCAGCCAAGTGATTTTGTTCCCAGGGAATGAAATCTTGTATATGCTGTTTCACTATTTTGGTGTTCTGCGCTTTCAAGTTTGATCAAAATGCATTCAAGGGATTGTGTCTTTGATCATATAATAGGAACCTGCTCTCTCTCTCACTCAAAACAGCAACACAGAGAAGGTTGTCAACTCACCCACTACTACATATTCACATAGTACCACCACTCATACACATACCACTGCTCATACACATAGTATGCATCAAACATGTAAATCCACATACGCGGAGGTTCTCTCAAAAAACTTACCGAAATACCAGAGACCTCCAAAACACAAGTCTGCTACAGCTGATACAGTGTCCACAGCACCCATGACACATAGCAACACCAGTGTCTCACCCACCAAGCCCGTAAGGCATTGCACTCAAAAAATAAGTTTTCTTGTCATTGGAGACTCAATACTGAGACACACAGATGTCCCACTCACCAGGTTGGACAAGAAGACAGTCACGGTCAGCTGCCTCTCCAGTGCCAGGATTCACCACATCATGCATGCACTCAGATCTCTCAGTAGTAAGTACCGTTATGACTCTGTCATAGTTCATATTGGTATGAATGACCTGAGACATACCTCACTGGACTATATGAAGAGAGACATGGTCGAGATCTCTGAGTATGTGTCCCAGACAGGTATGTCCCTAGCCTTGAGCAGCATACTACCCCCACCTAGAATGATGCCACAGTATAAACAAAAAATATTGATTTCAATAATTGTCTTAGTTTTTGGTGTCATTCCAAGGGGACAACCGATGAAGAAATGTTGTAATGCACACAAACCACACTGAATGGAAATCAGCACTGCAGGAAAAAAGCCCAATAAAGGTCCGCACAAGCAAAAATACAAATACTCCATTGACTGAAAAAGCAGTTTAGTCTACAACACAGATGTAAAAGGTTAAGCGCTTTCATTTCAACATAGCAAACTTCTTCAGAACAATGAGTAAAAAGACAAGTCAGTTTAAATACACCTGGTAGTGAAATGATTGGATAAAAAGCAATAATTAGTCCATAATAAAAGATAAGAAAATGTTGACATAATTCTAGACCTAAACAATAGATCCTTGTAAAACTTAATATCTAAACACTGATTTACATAAGTGCACAAAAACATTTCTACATTAATCTAGGAAAAAAAGCACACTTAAATATGTGTATTTTGTTTTTTTTTTTAAATATATATATTGTGTTTTCATAAAATGTGTTTTTATAAAAATTATTAGTATTTTTGAAACCTACTAGTTCTCATCTTAAGGGCAGGCAAAATGGAAATATGGTCATTTAATCTTGGGCTAGTACAAGCATCCAGGGTCAGTTGCCATATCATTTCACAAAGTTCAAGCTTAGTCTCCCAGTCGCCATCCCGCTCCATAGATTTAACCTGGTCAATGATCCAAAATATGAATTTTGTATCCGGGCACAGAGTCCTATGTCTGTATAAAGCATTGGTCTCCCTTCCTCTGTTCAAGTCATATACATGTTCATAAATTCTCGGTTTTAAGCTTCTTTCAGTTTTATTGATATAAAATGCAAAACAGATAGAACAAAAAGCCATGTATATAACCCCCTTGGGCACAGTTACAATAACCATCAGTAGGTATGTAATTTTGTAAACTAAGTAAAAATAGTTCTGTATCATTAACTACCATAGAGCACTGTGTGTAATTGCCACATTTAAAAGTGCCCTTTTGATCGAGTATGTAGGTTTTTATATCGGTCATCTCTTTCAAATAAATTTTTAAGGTTAACACTTCTTCTAATGCTGACATTAAATGAACTTTGAAAAACCTTAAGTGTATGTGGCATATTGGCAAACAAATTCCAATATTTCATGACAGTAGCCTTGATCTGAGATGAATCCTGATGGTATCTGGTTACAAAATATGTATCAGGGGACTCTATGGGGGCTGCTATACATATGTTCATGGATGAATCGGGGGGGGGGTATTAATTTCCACCATGAAACCATTAAGCAATGGGTAATATTTTTTACCCCATCCCCCTAAAAGTTCCCTTTTGCTAGCTTCAATAAGACCTTTTGGGTACTTTGTTTATTTGTGTACTTTGTGTATTTTGTTTTTTTTTAAATCTATATATATTGTGTTTTTATAAAATGTGTTTTTATAAAAATTATTAGTATTTCTGAAACCTACTAGCTCTCATTTTAAGGGCAGGCATAATGGAAATATGGTTGTTTAATCCTGGGCTAGTACAAGCATTCAGGGTCAGCTGCCATATCATTTCACGAAGTTCAAGCTTAGTCTTCCAGTTGTCATCCCGCTCCATAGGTTTAATCGGCTCAATGATCCAAAATTTTAATTTTGTATCTGGACACAGAGTCCTATGTCTGTATAAAGCATTGTTCTCCCTTCCTCTGTTCATGTCATATACATGTTTGTAAATTCTTAGTTTTAAGCTTTTTCGGATTTACTGATATAAAATGAAAAAAAGATAGAACAAAAATCATGACCCCCTTGGATACACAGTTATAATGACCATCAGTAGGTATGTATTTTTGTAAACTGGGTAAAAATAGTTCTGTATCAACTACCATAGAGCATTGTGCGCAATTGCCACATTTAAAAGTACCCTTTTTTGATCTATTATGTGGATTTTTATATCGGTCATCCCTTTCAAATAATTTTTTTAAGGTTAACGTTTCTTCTAAAGCTCACCTTAAATGAACTTTGAAAAACCTTAAGTGTATGTTGCATATTGGCAAACAAATTCCAATATTTCATGACAATAACCTTGATCTGAGATGACTCCTGATGGTATCTGGTTACAAAATATGTATCAGGGGACTCTAACAGGGCTGCAATAAGGATGTTCGTGGATGAATTAGGAAGGGGAGTATTCATTTCCACCATGAGACCATTAAGCAATGGGTAATATTTTTTACCCCATCCCCCTAAAATTTCCCTTTTGGTAGCTTCAATAAGACCTTCTGGGTACTCCCTAGAAATAAATAGTTTGCCTATATATTCTAGTTCCAGAATCAAATCATCCCATACAGAGGTCATTGTGGCAGCCCTAACCATTTGGTCTTTCACTATATTTTTCTTCTGTGAATAAGGATGGTTGCTCTTGAAATGTAGATATGAATTTGAAAAATAATCTTTTCTATGAATTTTGGAGGTAAAACAGTGATCGACAGTGTCTTTCATTATGTCAACATCTAAATATGCTATGGATGAATCATCTAGCGTGTGTGTGAAGGATAAAAAATCAGTTGTAGTCTTCAAGTATTCTAGAAATGTGTCTATCTGATCTACTGAGAGACAGGAGAGGGAAACAAAGAAAGAGGACATAGACAATGTTTTATATACCCACAACCCTAAGTCTCACATTACAGTGGGCCATGGTTGTATATTTTCATTGAATATTTTTTTTTTGTTCAATTACACTGACTTGCTAGCAGAAGATCTACATTTTAAATTATTTCAAAAGGGTTTTATCTTCATACCCACTAGCAGGCGTAAGTGTTATGAAACACTACTTGATGCCAAAAATGTTCATCAGGAATTTAAACCTTAAGGAATTTTTTAAGGATGATGACAACTTCATAAGAATACCTGACATAAAAAGAGAACTTACCCTAAGAGTATTTTTTACCCCCATCTCCATCCTGTATTAGCTAATTTCGATAGTTAATTGGAAAATGAGATTAAACAGTATTTTAAAACTAAGAAACGGTTTAAAGACAAACTTAGCCAGGAGGAGAGAAACCCCCTGCATACTTTAAGTGAAAGGAGGGATTTACGTATCATGAAATCTGACAATGGATGTGGTGTGATTATTATGGAACAATGGAATTATATGGGTAAAATGTTTGAAATTCTCAATGATGAAGGAAAATACTACCATGTGTCTCATAATGAAATAGGTATAGCATAGAGGAAGAGAGATTTGAACCCTGAGGACAATTTATTACAAGGAATGATTGATCAAAAATTATATGATTTTTTACAGGTCAAAAAAACAGTTATTCCTAGGATATTTGGAATCCCCAAGGTTTATAAGAATGCCCTAGACCTGCCCCTGAGGCCTATTGTTGCTTCTGCAGGTTCAAAGACTCAACCCATGGCAATGTATATAGACTCCAAATTAAAACATTTTATGAGTTATACCAACACATACTAATAGATTCATGGAATTTTCTTACAAAAATGGGGAATATTACGTTTGATGACAGTTTAAATTTTCTTACCATAGATGTAAAGGATCTTTTTTCTGTCATACCCCACCAGACTGGACTGGATTGATCTGAAGAAACTTTAATTAGTTTTGATTTTCTCTCTGGTAATGACTTTAGATCCATAATGGAAAACACAGAGGTTGCTATGAAAAATAATTTCATTTACTTTCAAGGACAATACTATAAACAGGTAAATGGGGTTGCCATGGGCGCGGCTGGTGCCCCAATATATGTAAATCTTGTTTTACTATATTGGGAAATGAAATATATTTTTGAAAGTGAATACTGGGGGTCTATCTGGGCTTACTTCCATTATTTGGATGACATTTTTATTGTGTGGCAAGTTTTAATAGATCAGGTGGACAAATTTATGGAATACCTGGAGTCTACAACTGATTTTTTTATTCTTCACACACACGCTAGATGATTCATCCATAGCATATTAAGACATTCACATCATGAAAGATACTGTCAATCACTGTTTTACCTCCAAAATTCATAGAAAAGATTATTTTTCAAATTCATATCTACATTTCAAGAGCAACCATCCTTATTCCCAGAAGAAAGATGCAGTGAAAGGCCAAATGGTTAGGGCTGCCAGGATGACCTCTCTATGGGATGATTTGATTCTGGAACTAGAATATATAGATAAACTATTTATTTCTAGGGAGTACCCAAAAGGTCTTACTGTAGCTACCAAAAGGGAAATTTTAGGGGGATGGGGTAAACAATATTACCCATTGCCTAAAGGTCTTATGGTGGAAATGAATACTTCCCCTCCTGATTCATCCACAAACATACATATAGCAGCCCCCTTAGAGTCCCCTGATACATATTTTGTAACCAGATACCATCAGGATTCATCTCAGATCAAGGCTATTGTCATGAAATATTGGAATTTGTTTGCCAATATGCCACATATAATTAAGGTTTTTCAAAGTTCATTTAAGGTCAGCTTTAGAAGAAGTGTTAGCCTTAAAAATGTATTTGAAAGGGATGACCGATATAAAAACCCACATACTCGATCAAAAGGGGCACTTTTAAATGTGACAGTTGCACACAGTGCTCTATGGTAGTTAATGATACAGAGCTATTTTTACTTAGTTTACAAAAATACATACCTACTGATGATTATTATAACTGTGTCCAAGGGGGTCATATACTTGGCTTTTTGTTCTATCTGTTTTGCATTTTATATCAGTAAAAGCAAAATTAGCTTAAAACAGAGTATTTACAAACATGTATATGACATGAACAGAAGAAGGGAGACCAATGCTTTATACAGGCATGGGACTCTGTTCCCAGATACAAAATTCAAATTTTGGATCATTAAGTGGTTAAACCTATGGAATGGAGTGGCAACTGGGAGACTAAGCTTGAACTTCATGAAATAATATGGCAGCTGACCCTGGATGTTTGTACTAACCCGGGATTAAACAATCATATTTCCATTAAGCCTGCCCTTAAGATGAGAGCTAGTAGGTTTCAAAAATACTAAGAATTTTTATAAAAACACATTTTATAAAAACACAATATATATAGTTAAAAAAAAAAACAAAATTCACTTATTTAAGTGTGCTTTTTGTACTAGATTAATGTAGAAATGTTTTTGCATACTTATGTAAACCAGTGTTTAGATGTTAAGTTTTACAGGGATCTATTGTTTAGGTCTAGAATTACATCAACATTTTCTTATCTTTTATTATGGACTAATTATTGCTTTTTTATTCAATCATTTCACTACCAGGTGTATTTAAACTGACTTGTGTTTTTACTCATTGTTCTGAAGAAGTTTCCTATGTTGAAACAAAAGCACTTAACCTTTTACATCTGTGTTGTGGATTAAGCTGCTTTTTCAGTCATTGGAGTATTTGTATTTTTGGGTGTGCAGACCTTTATTGGGCTTTTATCCTGCAGTGCTGATTTCCATTCAGTGTCATTCCAAGGGGATCCATTTCCTGTCTGCCTGGGAAGTCATGGTCGACAAACCTTGCTGCTTTGCCTGAGACAGTTTGCACTTGGCACCCTTAGGCTTTTGGCTGCTGGAAAAGGCTCTTGCCTCCCCCATAGTGCCTTTTTAGGCAAGGTCTCAATAACAACATTACCAATGTGAAATTAACAGATCTGAACAAAATAAGGGTCATGCTGCTAAATGCTAGGAGCTTAAACCAAAAACTGCACTCCCTGGAATCACTTTTATCACTAGTAGATGTAGATGTCTGTGCAGTCACCGAAACCTGGCTTAAGGTCTCAGAGAGTACCCTGATCCTGCAAGGCTACAATGACTTCCTCACTTGTAGACTGCAAAATGAACGTGCAAAAACCATGGTGGTGTTTCAATCTATATTAGAGAAAAATTCACCTCACATCTAATTAGACTGGACAACTCTATGGAGATACTCCAGGTCTAGGTTACAGTGGGTAAGACTCCCATTCAAGTCCTAGCCAGTTATATATCCCCCTCCATGGGTCACGACACCCACAAAGCCTACTTAACCAAATTGAAGACAATCCAAATGTAGCTGAACTCACTGGTTATGGAGGATTTCATTTATCCCAACATCAACTGGGAAACTTATTCTAGTCAAACTCGCTAGCACAAAAGTTTCTTGACTTTGTGAATTCAAATGCACTGGAACAAATTGCCCATACCCTGACAAGAGGAACAAACATTCTAGATCTAGTCCTCACCAACATGTCAAACAGGTGCACTGCTGCAACTGTTGGACCCTCATTAGTTAAAACTGACCACAAATCAGTTACCTTCAAACTGATACTAACACCAGAATTCACAAAGGGTGAAATCAGACTAAAAAACTTCTCCAAGGCAAACTATACCCTCCTAGGTGAAGATATAAATGCACACCACACCTCACTCCACACTGAAAGTGGTAACTTTGCTGAAGCTTACACTAAAACCCTTTACAATCACTTGCATAAGTGTATAAACTCAGCTGTACCAGACAGAATCAAAGCCAGAGCCCTAAGTAAAATCAAGCTGCTGTGGTGGACTTCCAGCATCAACAAACTCTACAATGAATGCAAAAAGTTGCTATCCAAGAAAACAAAGACATGGACCCAACAATGGAAAAGTACTGTCCTCAGCCTTAACAGACAAATAAAACAACTTGTCAAATCATCCAAGAGCTCCTTTGAGAGAAACCTATCAAGTACTGCCAATGATAACCATAAGGCCTTTTTACAGCTATGTACATAACCTAAAGGGTTGGACTCAACCATGTGCAAAACTGGTGGCCAATGGTATCACACGCACTGACCCCATAGAGATAGCGAAACTGCTAGCAGATAGAGTTGGCAAAAATTTCATTCCCTTATCCCTTACAACAAACCCTCCCCCAAACTCCCCCCCACCTTACATATCTGAAGAGCAGGTCCTCAAAGCCATGTCCAAGATGAAGAACATGGCTTCTCTGGGACCAAATGCCATCCCAGGCTATCTTCTAAACTGGCTAAAACATGAACTAGAATCATCACTATACCCAATTCAATCATACTCTAACCACAGGGTTTGTTCCTGTGGAATGGAAAACAGCTACAGTTATTCCTCTCCACAAAGGTGGCCTAGCAACAGACCTTGGGAATTACAGACCCATAAGCCTGACCAGCCTCATCCATAAGGCCATGGAATATATCATTATGGACCTAATAAATAAAGGCATGGCTGACCTCCAAACCCTAGACCCTACCCGATTTGGCTTTGTGTAGGGCAGATGCTGCCTGTTAAATTTGGTGGATTTCTTTAAAAGTGTGACCAAGGCCATTGGTGAGATCAAATCTGTGCACAGAGCATACCTCAACTTGGCAAAGGCTTTTGACACAATCCCATATTCAGGCATTACCAATAAACTTAGCAAATTTAATTTAAACTCCTTTGTTGTAAGATGGGTTGCCAACTGGCACACAAACCGGACACACACTATCAAAGTGGGTGACTCTAATATCAACCACCAGACCTGTTACCAGCGGGGTGCCACAGGGGTCAGTTCTGGGTCCCTTGCTGTTTGGTATATACTTCTCAGAAGCTCGGGTCAAAACTAAAGGGTTGCAGCTGACCAAATTTTCAGATAACTGCAAACTATGTGCAATCATTGAATCCACAAATGATGTTAGTATACTCCAGGATGGTTTCACACAGACCAACAGTTGGTGTATTAGTCATGGTGTCAAACTGAATGCAAAGAAATGCATCATCATTCCCTTCAGCACAAACAATGTCCCTTCACACTATCATATCAATAACAATACCCTAAGCACCCAAGAAGTGGTAAGGGACCTGGCATCACAGGTTGACCATGACCTTAACTTTGACTACCACTTGTCTATCATTATAAGGAAAGATTTCCATGTAGCTCACTTGATTAGTGAAGGCATTACCTTGAGGGCAAAACAAGTTATATCCCCCTATACTCTGCATTTATCCAGCCCATAATTGAGTATAACACCCCATTCGGTATGTACCATACTAAGCATCTACAGCAATTAGGGAGACCTCCGAGATTTCTAACAAAGAAGATCAAGAGCCTCCAGCATGTGCCTTACACAGACCGACTAAAATTCCTGTCACTATACTCCATATCATATAGAATTTACTGCATATCCGTAAATCAAATGGGTCTAGGGCTACCCGTTCCATGGACTTAACTATGGCCTGGGACTTAAATAGGACATGCTGGAGGGACAGATTTATCTCCCAGTGACTGCCACATCTTTGGAACAGACTACCAATTCATGTGAAACAGAACACCTCTATGACACTGTTCAAGAGAAACCTCGATGAGTGGATGGAGCACCGTAAATTCTTACTGGGGATAGTACCCACAACCCTCCTGGACATGAGCAGTCATCACTAAATGTAATCGTGGGTATTGACTAGTACCACTATGATATTATATTAGGTTTAGGAAAGTCATGAGGTCAATACTACCAACATGAAACTCTCAACAAAATGCAATTTAAAGGTCATGCTGCTAAACCCTAGGAGTCTGAACATGAAAATGCACTCATTGCAAGCATTTTTAACCCTGGAAGATGCTGACATTTGTGCACTCACAGAAACCTGGGCCACAGCTGCAGAGAGCAACCCATCCTTACCTGGTCAGTCATCCTATCACACAGCCAGACCACAAAATGTGGGCAGCAAATCCAAAGGAGGTGGAGTATAAACATGTATTAAGCAGACACACACCTCCAGGCTAGTCAAACAGTCTGACACACACGAGACACTCCAAGTGCAGTTAACCACTGACAAGACCACTATTCAAATTATAGGTAGTACAGGCCAACATATTTGACTCAGGATGCCCACCCCACCTATCTGGCCCTCTACAAATCTATAAAGATTCAAACCTTTACCCTGATCCTGGCTGACTTTAATTACCAACCATAGATGAAAAACCAACCATGCCAGAACAGAAATGCACAGAGATTCCCCCATGTTATCAATGCTAAATCCTTAGGACAGTTACTTGATACCCCCACAAGATGTGATACATATGTCAGACTTTGCAGTAACCAACATGATTAACCACTGCAGCACCCCTATAGTATCAACCTCCCTTGCAAGATCCGACAAAAAAGAGGTCAAATTCTAAATCACCATCTCTATTGATCCCCTCTAGCCATGGTAAAATGAAAATGTCTCCCAAGCTGATCACAACCACCTGAGGTATTGTATAAACAGCTGCACAGCCCCCTCCCCCACTGGAGGAACAGGCAACAATGTCCAAGTCTATATTACATCAACAAACATCAAAAAGTTCGAACGATGTAATATCGAACTTGAACGTCCAAAACCTGACAATAGCAAAGCCACGGCACATCGATTTTTTTTCCCAGGGAAAAAAATTGGTAGGCCATTTTTGGGGCTTTGCTGTTTTCTCCACTGTGGTGCGATCTTGGAGTTGGTATATTTAAGTAGGGGGAGGGCGAAGCCCCCTTCAGTGGGAGGTTTTTTTTTTTTTTTTTTTGTTAGGGAACAGCGATTTTTTTTTTCCCTGGGGGAAAAATCGCTGTTCTTTCTGTTCACTATTTTAATGTTTTGGACATTTAAGTTCATTACATTGTTCAAACGTTTGGAAGTTCGATGATGTAATATAGACCCCTATACCAGCAGTTATATATATATATATATATATACATATATATATATATATATATATATATATATATATATATATATATATATATGGAATCAGGAATACCTGACAGGACAACATCATCCTCCACAAGGGAGAGTAAACCTGTCTAGAAACATCTGCAATAAAGGAACTGTATAACAAAAAGATAACATTGCTCTCCAGGACTAAGAAGGAGCAGGTGCACAATTGGAAGCGATCTCTACTTAGCCTGAATAAACAAATAAGAGAACCAGTGAAATCCTCTAAAGGCAACTCCGAGTCCAAATTGCCCACATCCAAGACACAATCATAAGGCTTTCTTCACATATGTCTGCAGTTCCAAAGGAAGCTCCTAGATCTGTTCAGTACTGGTGGTCAAGGACACCACATACACAAATGCTGTAGATACAGTCAATCTACTGGCTGACGGATTCAGTGGAAATGTCTCCCCTCTGTCCCCCCATCAGTAAAGTAGGACATCCCCACCTGCTCACCCACCCCTTATTACTAGGGAACAAGGCATCACTGCCCTCTCAAAGCCAAAAAGACAGCCTCCATGGGACCTGAATACATCCCAAGCTGCATCCTACATGAACTCAGGCATGAACTGGCAGCACCATTAGGCAGCCTAGTCAACCAAAGTCTGAGTACCAGCTTTGTCCCAACCGAGTAGAGGACAGCCACTGTCATCCCTTTACACAACGGTGGAGTGTTCACCGATCAAGGAAATTAAAGACCCATCAGCCTAACTATCCTGATCTGCAAGGCCATGCGATGGATTATCATGGACCTCATTAACAGGGACATTGGCAAACTCCAAATACTCGGCCCACACAGTCTGCCTTTGTCAAGGGGAGGTATGTCTGTTAAATCTGGTTGACTTTCCTCAGACAGCCACCAAAGGCACAGATGAGGGGAAAGACGGTGTACACTGCCCACCTTGACTTGGCCAAAGCCTTACACACTATTCCCCACTTGACCATAGTAGATAAACTCTGTCAACTAGGCATCAATATACATGTTACCAGATGGGTAGCAAACTGGCTCATTGATATAACTCACCTAATCATAATAGGAGTAGCCAACTCAAGCAGTACACACTTAATGAGCAGTATACCCCAGGGAAAGGTCTTGGGGCCTCTGTTACATGGGATATACTTCCCTGAGGCGCAGGACAAAAACATTGGCCTATGGCTGACCAAGTCTGCAGATAACTGCAAGCTGGGAACAGTCAACAATTCCCAAAGTGATGTGGACGTCCTCCAAGAGGGTCTCACCAAAACAAATGACTGCTGCCAGAAACATGGCCTCAAGCTGAATGCCAGAAAATGCATCATCATCCCCTTTGGGGAGACTGACATCTCCACATATTATCACATTAACAACGTCCTACATGCACAATCAGTAGTGAGGCATTTGGCCACCCAGGTTGACAGCAACCTGACTTCTGAGCACCGTGTTGCTTCCATTGTACATAAAGCTTTCTAGATGGGCCAACTCAAAAGTAAGGGCATCTCATCCAGAGACAAAGACCTCATAAGATCCATGTATCCTTATAAGGCCAATTATTGTGTACAATGCCCCCTTTGGCATGTACCTCACAAAGCACATGCAGCAGCTAGAAAGACCACAGAGGTGCTTCACTGGGAGAATAGGCTAAAAGCACTGTCCGTCTACTCAGTTCCATACAGACTCCTCAGATGTGACCTCTGTCTGGCATACAAACCAATCCAGACCCTGTCTTAATGGACTGCTGCACATCTGGAAGTCAAGCCCCACTCGATCAACCTGCAGGCATAGCACCAACCTGGTCTGTGATATCAATAGGACATGGTGTAACAGATATGTGCCCAGACTCCTCCATCTGTGGAATACACTCCCTGTCCACATCTAGCCAAGTACCTCAATACCCCTTGTGAAGTGCACCCTGGATAATTACATGGGAAACAGAAAATACAGTCCTGTGATTCACCTGTGTCCCTGCTGAACAGGGGCTCTGGGTGCTGACATGTCTTAACATGGGCTACACTCTCATCTGCTAGGGTTATATGGGCTTCATGGCCAATATCCTAGCAACCTCATATGAGCCGATAAACCTATAAACAAATGTCTGTCAGTGGTTCACCACTTTACTCTATACTGCTCTGCCATTGACATACAAGGAAATCACAGTGCTATGTAGAATATACCACACATATTATGGAAGTCTCTGCTCAGTACAATGCACTCTGCACCCACACTAGGATATGATTTTTCATTTAAGAAGGATACCACACAACCAGCAGATCTCCAGTCAGTATATCACTGAGTTGCTGGACTGTTTACACAGCTTCATCAGCCAATGAGCTGTAGCCACATCTCTCAACTGGCTGGATTTGGTGAGAATGTCTATATTTTGGCTCATAATTTTTGTCTATTCATCATAAATCTTGTATTTCTCTGGTAAATCACTGTGTTAATCTGAGGATTTATGTCAGTAAGTAATGACATATATTTCAGTGTCAGATGTCATATATGTCAGAAAATGTCTTCTACAACAAACCATGTTACTCTAGCAACTTTCTAAGTTTATACGAGCAATATTTAAAATATCTCCCTATGTTTGTCCCATTGTCCCCCCATTTTGGCATGTTAGCCCCAGATTTCTTGCACTAACAGGTTGAGAAGTATGGCTGTATGGCACAAAACCCTTGACCGGAGTACAGCTATCTCTGGAATGGACTCCCACGCTTACTATAGAAGGTCATACTGGGCATGCTCCTACACTTAGACAATTACAGCCCATGTCTAAACCCACTTCTGAGGAGTCTGTATGACACAGAGTGGAGGGATAGGGCTTTTAGCCTATCTGTGTATGCTAGATTTTTGAGGGCCTGGATTCTCCTGGTGAGCAACCTATGTGGTCACTCCAGCTGCTACATGTACTTTGAAAGGTACATGCTGAATGGGTCATTGTACTCAATAATGGGCCTTATAAGGGAAGAATACAGGGATGTTATCATCTCATTGTCCCTGGATGAGATACCCTTACTTATGAGGTAGGCCATGTAGGAAGCTTTCTATAGAATGGAAGCAACATGGTGGTCAGTAGTCAGGTTGCTATCAATCTGGGTGCCTAAATCCCTTACAACTGACTGCATGCTTAGGGCATTGTTATTAATGTGATAATTTGTGGAGACATCACTCTCGCCAAAGAGGATGATGATGCAATTTTTTTGTATTCAGCTTGCTGCACCAGTCATTTGTTTGGGTGAGACCCTCTTGGAGGATGTCCACATCACTAGGGAAATTGATGACTACTCCCAGCTTGCAGTCATCTGCAAACCTATCAGCCATAGCCCACTGGTTTTGGCCTGCACTTCAGAAAAGTATATCCCACATAACAGAGGCCCCAAGAACAAACTTTGGGGTATGCTACTCGATAGGGGTTTGCTGCTTGAGGTGGCTTCCCCTTTTTCTGACTAGGTGGGTTCTATCAGTGAGCCAGTTAGCTACTCATCTGGTAATATACAGATCAATGCCGAGTTGAGAGAGTTTATCTATTATGCCTGAGTGGGGAATAGTGTCAAAGGCTTTGGCCAGGTTAAGTTAGGCAGTGTGTACTGTCTTCCCCTCATCCATGGCTTTGGTGACTGTCTCAAAAACGTCAACCAACTGTAACAGACATGACCTCCACTTCACAAAGCCAACCTGTGTGGGACTGAGTGTTTGGAGGTTGCCAATGTCTTTGTTAATGAGGTCCATTATAATCCATTCCATGGCCTTGAAGATCAGGCTAGTTATGCTGATGGGTCTATAATTTCCCAGATTGGTAAATGCTCCACCTTTGTGTAAGGGGATGATAGTGGCTGTCCTCCACTCAGCTGGGACAAAGCCGGTAGTCAGGCTTTGGTTGAATAGGGCACCTAATGCTGCTGCAAGTTCCTGCCTGAGTTCATATAGGATGCAGCCTGGAATGTTATCAGGTCCCATGGAGGCTGTATATTTTGCCTTTGAGAGAGCAGTGATGGTCTGATCCCTAGATATAAGGAGAAGGGGCAGGTACTGGGAATGTCCTGATTTACTGCTGGGGGGACAGAGGGGTGAAATTTTCATTAAATCTGTCAGCCAACAGGTTTGCTATATCTACGGCATTTGTATATGTGATGTCCTTGACCACCAGTTCTAAACAGATCTGGGTGCTGCCTTTGAGATTACGGACATATGTGAAGAAGACCTTATGATTGTCTCTAGTAGATGTGGCCAATCTGGACTCAAAGTTTGCTTTGGAGGATTTCACTAGTGCTCTTATTTGCTTGTTTAGGCTAAGGAGAGATTGCTTCCAGTTGGGCACCTGCTCCTTCTGGGTCCTGGACAACATTTTTTTCTTTTGTTTTAGAGTTTATTTATTGCAGATGTCCACCAGACAGGTTTACTCTTCTTTGCGAAGGATGATTTAGTCCTGCCAGTGATTCCTGATTCCATGCATCTATATAAATGTTCAAATAGTAATTTGGTATAGTTTTGGATACTGGTGCCAGTTCCTAGAGAGGGAGAGGGGGCTGTGAAGCTGTTTAAACCATCACTCAGGAGGCTGTAATCAGCTTTGGAAAAGTTGTTTTGTTTGACTCTAGCGGGGGGGGGGGGTCATAGGAGATTGTGACTTCAAACATGACTGCTTAATGGTCTGATCTTACAAGGGAGGATGATACTGCAGAGATGCTGCAGTGGTTAATTATGTTGGTTAATACCAAGTCCAAGATATTATAAGCTCTTGTGGGGGTATTGACTAGTTGTTCCAAAGCATTTACATTGATAAAATCAAGGAATCTCTGGGCATTTGTGTTCTGGCATGAGTAGTACTTCCAGACTATGTTTGAGTAGTTAAAGTCACCCAGGATCAGAGTAAAAGGTTGAATCTTAATAGATTAAAAGAGGTCTAGATAGGTTGTTTGGGCATCTTGGGTAAGATTGGGGGCCAGTAGCTACCTATAATTTGGATAGGGGTCTTGTCAATGGTTAACTGCACTTGGAGTGTCTCCTGTGTGTCATACATTTTGATCAGCTTGGAGGTGTGTATGTCTTTAATATATATTGAAACTTCACCTCCTTTGGCTTTACTACCCACAGTTTGGGGTCTAAATTTATGATAGAATGAGTAACCAGGTATGGTTAGGGTGCTCTCGGCAGCTTTGAACCAGCTTTCTGTGACTGCGCAGATGTCATCATTTTCCATGGTTAAGACTGTTTGCAATGAGTGCAGCTTCACGTTTAGACTCGTAGCATTTAACAGCATGATCTTTAATTTGGGTTTTATTGCAATTGTTACGTTGGTGGTTTTAACCGCATCACTTTTCTGCCAGTATTCCCACCTGTGTGGTTTAAATAACGCCATATTCTCACAGTTTGCCATCATTGGACCTTTTTCAAAAATGCTGAGCAAAGCTGAGCAGTGCGCAAACCCGCTAAGCTGAGTTGAGCAGTGCTTAAGTTGGCAAATACTGAACAGTGATTAGCAGTGTGCAAATCCACTTAGCTGAGCTGAATACAGCTTAGAATAGGACTTCTTAGCAATGCTCAAGCCAGCTAGGCAGAGCTGAGCACCAGTATTGCTCAGACAGGTCCTGTTTAAGCATTGCTTAGCTTGGCTTAGCAGTGCTTAGCAAAACTGAGCTAAGGGCAAACAAACATTTCCATTTACAAAAGAAGTCAGAACTGAATATTAATTATTCATTACTGATACATTATTATTAAGTGTATATATTTTACTTAAGCAATAACTGATGACATCGGTGTGGTATATTAAGATTTACCCATGGTTCTTGTGGTTTATTCATGAAGGTGAAGTCAGAGTGATTAAATAACGTCAACTGTGGGTAAATCTTAATATACCACAACCACAGGGTCGGTTATTGCTATTATACAATGGCATTATTTAAGAGAAAATATTTACTTTTCTTAAATAAATGTCTTTGTATACCATCCCCGTGCTGTTCTTCCATGTTTTTCCAGTATCCTGGGGCTTTTTCTGATGTATTGCACATGCGTATGGGACTTGCATTCCCACACATACCCAATACATTATTGCTTTGCAAAGGAAGCAATGCAGAAAAAAGGTCTCCGTTGCTCCATTTTTGTTTTCTATTATTTTTATATATAAAAAAAAAAACATGTTGGATAGTTAAGGGGTAGGAGTGAGAGAGAGAGAGAGAATGGAGGAGATAAAAAGAAAATTATGTACGTGTCTTTAATTTTGAATAATGTACCTGGTTTTCCTAGTATTTTCTCCATCCTGTCCTTCTGCTATGTCCAGAGTCTGGGTTACACTGTTGTTTTTTTTTTTTTTTGTTAAAAAAAAATGATAAAATTGCAGTATATAGCAATGGAATAAAGTCGGGGCAACCGGACCTTTTTCCATTGGCATATGCTAGGATTTACAATGGGCACATTGATTGGGCTGAACAATCAGCATGCTCATTTTGTAATATCAATGACCAGTCATTGTATAATTTACATGACCTCTCCCTATGTGCTTTCATTACATTACCTTGGGGTATGACTGTACTGTATGGGACACTTGTGCTTAAATGGGGATTTTCACTTTATATTTTCACTGACACTGGGAATGTGGACCAGCTACACTACCCTGGTTAACAAATATTAATTACTACATCACTAAATAAATTAAAAAATAATATAAAACTGTTTTCCCATGTAAAAGCTAAAGGGCCTGTCTTAGTAGTCAAACCATGCACCTACTACATATCAAGCCCTGACTCTAACCACTAAGCTAATGGAGCTATCCAAATTTCAGCTATACATTTGTATATAGCTTCTTGATAAGTTTAAGCACTGCTGAGCCAGGTGCCGCCCTCTGCAAACCCGCTCAGCTGTGCTTAAACTTTCATGAAAAATAAGTAAACAAAAATGTAAACATTATTACATGTAAGCTGTTAACCTTAGCATTATTAGATAAGTGTCTGGGGGCACTTTCTTTCTTGTTTTAGTGCTGTAAAGCACTTTTACAATGCAGGGGGTGTGTTACAGATACTGTGAAACACCCCCTACATGACGTGAGTTCACATTCCTAAGCCTCTCGACTGTAAAGATTTTTGCATGATGTCCAGATCTGTGCTTCATATTCTTGGTCAGTTTGTCATGGGATTGTGTTTCCCTGGTAAATCAGTGACAAATCATTAAAGACTGCAGTTAGAAATAGTGAGGGACATTTGAGTTTCACACATCATACCCTTCAGAAAATTCATGCTAATGCAAGACCTGTCATTCTAGCAACTTTCTAAGTTTGTAAGGGCAATATTTAAAAAAATGCTCCCTAGAATGCCCGGTTTTGTATCAGCATGCATTTTCTGATTGATATGAAGTCTGTAAATCAAATGATTTATTTAGGGACTTCAATTCTCAAGTGATTTGCCAGAAAACCAGTAACTTTATGAGGGACAGACCAAAACTATGAGGCAAACATCTGGACATTATGCAAAAATCTGTACAGTTGAGAGGTATGTTATTTGTAAAGTGCCGTACAGCACTTTCACAATGCAGGAGGTGTGTCACAGTACCTGTCACACACCGCCTGCTTTGCATTCAGTTCCCATTTATAATTTCAGTGCCTGCGGACACTGTTTTCTAATGCAAAGTGCCATATGGCACTTTCACAATGCGGGGGGGGGGTTGTAACAGTACCTCTCACACACTCCCTGCATCGATTTCACTTGCCATTAACAATTTCACTGTCCATGGGCACTGTTTTGTTTTAAGTACAAAACTTTGTTAATGCACTTTCACAATGCATGGGGGGGGGGGGTTAACAGTACCTCTCAAACACTCCCTACATTTATTTCACTTACCATTAACTATTTCAGTGTCCATGGGCACTCTTTTGTTTTAAGTATGATACTTTGTTAGTGCAGGGGGGAGTGTTACAGATCTGCGGGCACTGTAACACACCCCCTAGTACTCATTCAGTATCCATGTCCGTGGCTCCATCTCAGTAGCGCACCTTAATATGTAAGGTGCGCTGCCGAGAGGGGGATGTGGACATGGACACCATTCACTTCATGTAGGAGTAACGCTGTTCTGACACGGAGTTTACTGAATCCTGGGGTAAGAAACTCTCATCAGCAGTACCACAATTACATGTTCAAACCTTTTTGAACAAATAATTCTATACCTAAACAGAATAAGCAAACAGTAAAAATTATGGCGCCTATATGGGAATATCACACCACATAACTGATATATCCAGCAAATACAGAAAAAAAAACCAAGGATGCATTCAAACAAAATAAATATTGCTTACTCATGCATTGCATGCCACTTGGAGCATCAGGCATAAGCAGCCCAGATCACTTACAAGTTCAGTTCTGTCATGAAATATACAGAGTTCAGAAGTTAATGTTTTGGTTTGTCATGGGTTTAATTCCAATGTACTATTCATAATCAATCACAAAATATTATTACGTCACAGGCAATGCATCCTGTAATACTGTTAGAGAATGTACATGTCAACAATATAAAGGAATACCAGTATAATGCATGTGATTACATATTTGTAAGTAAACCTGTTAACCTTATGAATGTAATAAAGCATCCCCAAGTGCATGCCCAGAACTGGGAAAATTACAGTTGAAATATAAGTAATATATCACTAGTAACAAGCATAAGCTAGAGTCACTCTGCTCATGTATAGGTACTGATCAACAGACATGGACATGTGTTACAGTCATGTTCTCACCTTAAATGAACAGTGCAGAAATAATGTAAACATAGGCCTTTTTGTGAAATCTTATGCACAAACATGGCTCTCCACGGTGGCTGTCATTGCACACAAGCTGAAGCATATGAGATCTGAACTGAGTATGAGTTCCTCACCATTATTCCTGAGATGTTTGAAGGGAAGATATGGCAGATACGAATGAGGATAGTGCTCCATTTAGAGCACAAATGTGACGTGAGGAAGAGTCTCAGATATCAATGCACCTCCTTGTAAGAAATTACAGCTGAAGGTTACTGCAGGGGGGCTATACAGGGCTTCAGTACAAGGCTGAGGCTTGAAATAGTTTGTTTAAGGCTGTCACCCATGTTACTGGCATCCCATGCATGTGTGAACAGTACTGTCACCCTTACAATGGCAAGAAAAGGTGAAAAAATGACCTCATTCTATGATGGGAGGAATATTATGGGACCCACACACCACCTCAGTTCTGAGACTATCCCTCCATTACCATGCAATTCAGTACCATGACATGGCAACACACAATTCTTAATTATTGTTTTTTTTTCTTATGTGTAGTCCCTGCAGAGATTTAAGGAAATTGAGAGGCACATCAGAAGAAATTACAATGCTTCAGAGAGGCATGGGTTAAGCATGAATTCAGGTATTCCAGACTGTCATGTCAGACTAGCACTGATTTTAGCACTAGGTTATCAAATATGTATAGATCAGGTCACAAGTGTTTGCCAGACAACTTCATGAGTATGCATGTTCTACATTTGCAAACTCTACTTGCTTTTACAATTAGTTGATGTAGCTTTGAACTAGTCATTTGTTAGGTAAAGACTGATGAAAGTTGTTTCAATCCTAGACAACAAAAATATGCATCTGTAGTCATACCTTAGAACAACATGTAGTCAGGCCAAATACACAGTTAATTAACTGTTATCCATAGAACACTTGTTAAATACTTACATTTTATTGTTTATTTAGCATTTTCTATAGAATATTTTTAAATGTGTAAGCCAGGGATATCATAGCATTACTGTAACCGTAATTTATGGCCTCACATTTTTGTATCTGGATATAAATAATCTTAAAAACGTGTGAGGAATATGAAATGACTGTAATATTAACATTAAAGAAATATTTATAATTTTTCATGTCTCCCTGCTACCGTTTCTCACTATCATTTCTATTTTTTTTAACTTTCATTGCATTGCAACATTCATTGCTGCTTCATCATGATAACAGCTCAGAGAGCTAGACCAGCCACAGTGTCTCAGACCACCATCCTTCCACAGGTGGTCATGACAGCACAACTGCCTGCAGCAGAGACACCTAGCACTTCTGGGTCACAACCTGGCAGCATTGTCTCCACAATAGCTGTACTACCTGTAGCACCTGCCTCAGGTATCTCTGATCTAGGAGCTGGTGCATTGGTACCCACAAAGAGTACTGCCAGTGGAGGTGGTTGTCAATCTCAAACAATAGGAGCTGACAGGGTTAGTTGACAAGATTATGGAGACAGGCCTCAGTGCCAGCATTGGCCATATGGAGAAAATCCAGCAGAGGATTACAAAATCACTGCTCTGTCTGGCACTAACCCAGATGTCTGCAACAAGAGACAGTGATGACAGTTTTGAGGGTGACAACTAGATTCCCAGTGTGTTCAAGCCAGATGAGGATGCTCCAATAAAAACTCATAACAAACTCCAATCATGTTGCTAGCCTCCCTCTTGTGTCCATCACCATCTCAGTCTGTCATATATATATCCTGCATATCCACACCTGCTACCTAACCTACCCTACATATCTAACCCTGTTATTCCTAAATACTTTCGCCAATGTTCCTCTCTCTTTTTAAAAAAGGCACCTATCCAGCAAAAAAATTATGCCCCATACATAACTCTTCACTTCACCTGTGTGTGTATATTGCATACCTGATTTAGTCAAATTGGTCACACAACATTATTAAGTTGTTGTTACACATCATTTATGATGCAAGTATCAAAATTTCCCAGATTCTTTGTGTGTGTTTGTGTGTGTGTGTGTGTGTGTGTGTGTGTGTGTGTGCATATATATATATATATATATATATATATATATATATATATATATATATATATATATATATATATGGGATGGGAGATAGGAAATTCACCCTGGGGATCATGTCAGTCGCCCTGCAAGACAGGGGCCTGGAGAAGTAAATATTGTGGGAAGAAATATCCAGGGAATTGTTATGGCTAGGCTTGCATAGGCCCTAGGGCTGATAGCCTAGTACCAACCTATGAACCTATGAACCTAGTATGACGTTTCTGTTAATAAGAGGATGAAGGGTTCAGTGTATTTGTTAAATAATAAATATGGTGAGAGCGGGCACTATTTTTAATATTGATAGGTTGAGAACAAAGTTTGTTAATTATTTGAGTAGTTTACATTTGTTACAAATGTTTTACATAATTTAAGCTAGAGTTGATAAATCCAAATTTAAATATAGCTAAAAGATTATCAAATGCTGTAGAGGCATCTACCGCTAACACATAGCAATTGCCTTTATCACATTGCTATAAATTGTGTAATGTTTTCAAACTGAGTGGATAATTGTCTATTTTTAATTGAAATTCATTAATAAGGAGAAATTATAAAAGACATAACTTAAGCCTGTTGGCGAATATAGTTGCACAAATGTTTATGTCTAAATTAAATAGAGCAATTGGTTTATAGTTAGGGATCTCTGTAAGGTCTTTGTTGAGTTTAGGTATTAATAATGTCTTAGATCTTTTTAGATATAGATTTTTAATATTATTTTGCGCAAAGTAGTTACACAATCCATGCATAACTTTTAATGTATTTCTATGAAACATTTATAAAATTCTGTTATGCAGCCATTAGGGCCAGGAGTTTTATTTACATTTAAGTTTTTGATTATAATTTTTCCTATCTTCTAATTAGATTTTTTTGGATAGGATTTCCCTATGTTCTTGCCCCAAACTTGGAAAAGGTGTTTGATCCAAGTACTATTGTCACTGTTGATGTGAAAACCTGACCCCGTGTGTCAAATGGGAAAAAGGGGCTGTGGAGAGATGGATGGACAGAAGCATGGATGGATGGATGGATGGACTGAAAGATTTCTTGAGAGGTTTTACTTAATAAAATGTTATTGAAAATTTGAACAAATGCATCTTGAAATATAATTAATTGGTTTGATTTGTAACTTTTCTCATCCAGTATCATTTCACTAATATTATATGAAGTGTTATACATTTTTAGTAGTTTGGCTAGGTATTTGGAGGGTGATTGAGCCCATCCAGAGATGATTGTTTCATATATATATATATATATATATATATATATATATATATATATATATATATATATCAAACATATCTCATTTTGAAGATTTTTTTCTTGTTGATCGCATTCTTCATTTTTGCTTCCATTTGTTGCTTTTGTGAAGCTGCAGAATTTTTATTTTTTTATTTTCTTTTTTAAGGTAAGTGACTTTGTTTATAAGGATGCCTCTTATGTGACTATAAGAGCTGTCCATTTATTCTCTATCTTTATATTTTGTAAATAAGCTTTATTATAAAAATTAGTTAATAAGTTAGCTACTTCCAAATTAACCTTATCAGCTTCTAACAATTTGTGGCATAAGGTGCAATTCCTACTACTGGTTTTCTAATAGGCAATTGATTTAAGTTTATATGTAATTGAATGTTGGGATGATTTGATAAGATACAAAATGTGGTAGTTAAATCAATCACTCCTTCCAAAATTGTATTAGAAACTAAAAATAAATTAATTTTGGAACAATATTTGTGACACGCTGAATAAAAGGTGAATTTATATTTATGTGAATCTGTGTGTCTTGTTGGATTCAAAAGGTTATAGTCTTCTTTTAATTCTAAAATATCTAATTATGATTTTATATTATTTAACCCAGAGTTGTCAGTTCTATCTTTCTTAGAATTGATAACAGAGTTCTGTTCTCATCTTAGAATGCAGTAATGATCTTTGATCTTAGATAAATTAAATATGTGGGTGATAAAATGTGATTGTTTTTGGATCAGGGGTTTTAAACATTAAATAAAACTACTGAATTCTTAAATCTTATCTTCAATAACAATGGGCCGGATTCCGTAATGTTTGTGGAATCCATTGCATTTTGCTGATATCTGCGCAAAAGTTGTGGATAAGCCTGTAATATGCAAAAACTCCTCAGTGAACTTAAAATATGTTGGCACAAAGTAGAATTAGCTAGCAGTATCAGCACACTGTCTAGCAGTCACAGTCACTTCATAATTTATGTAAAGTGTCTCATAAACTGTGACGTGCTGTACCAAAGCTACGGAAGTTATTCAAGCCCAATGCAAGCTGCTAGACATTTAAAGTAATACATAATCTACAGCAATTCCTCCAGTACGTTCACAAACAAATACAGATGTCTCTGAAATTTATGCACTAATAAAATATATTCATAGGTTCATAGGTAGTTACTAGGCTATATGCCCAAAGCCTAGCCGGAATGTGTTGGCTTTCACCACCCCCTTAGATTAGTTCCCTGTGCCTCTGTCCAGCAGAGCCATTGAAGTGATCCCTGGGGTAAACTTTCTGTTTCCCATCCACTCGTCAAGGTTTCTCTTGAAGAGGGTTAGTGAGAAGCTCTGCCTAATGTAGACTGGAATCTTGTTCCAGAGCATGGGAAGTCTCTGGGACAGGAATCGATCCCTCCAGCACGTCCTATCTATTGTTGTGGTGAGGCTTAGATCCCTGGAGCGTGTGTCTCGAGGGGATATGGTTTTCTTTAGGTGGAGCATGCCCATCAATTCTGGGTTGGACATGGCCTTGTATGTCAGGCAGATATCACCTCTGAGTAGGCGGTATGCAACTGAGTACAACTGGAGTTTCTTCAGTCGAGCTGCATAGGGCATCTGCTTGAGGCCAGTGATCCTCTTGGTGAGGTACTTCTGTGGTCTTTCCAGTTGTTGCAGGTGTTTTGTAAGGTACATCTCAAATGGGGCATTGTACTCTATGATGGGTCTGATGAGTGATGCATAGAGGGGCCCAATGACCTCTTCCGAGCTGGATGCAAACCCTTTTTTTGATTAGGTGGGCCACATAGAAGGATTTTCTAACCACTTTTGGCAATGTGATTATCAAAGGAGAGGTTTCTATCTACTTGGGTCCCCAGATCAATTATTACGTCTTCAGTATTTAGGGGGCTACCACCTATGTGGTAGTTTGTGGATACTTTGTTTTTTCCAAAGGTGATGACTATGCATATTTTGGCATTTAGCTTGAGGCCATAGATTTGACATCAGATATCTGTCTCAGTGAGACCCTTTTGCAGGATGTCTGTGTCAGCTGGAGAGTCAATTATTAGCCCCTAGTTTGAAGTCATCTGCGAACTTGGTCAGCCATAGTCCTCCTGTGCTTGCCTGTACCTCTGAGAAGTATATGCCGAACAGGAGGGGTCATCGGACTGAGCCCTGGGGAATGCCACTCGTAACCAGTTTAGAGTCAGAACTAACTCCTGCAACTCTTACCATGTGGGTTCTATCCGTGAGCCAGCTGGCAAGCCATCTCATGATGTAGGGGGTTATGTTCAGGCTGGTGAGCTTGTCTATAATACCTGAGTGGGGAATGGTGTCAAAGGCATTTGCAAGGACTAGGTAGGCTGTGTGGACTACCTTTCCCTCATCTATAGCCTTGGTAACTGTCTCAAAGAAGTCCACCAGGTTGAGGAGCCATGATGTGCTCTTAACAAAGCCGAACTGGGTAGGGTCCAGTGTTTGGAGGTTTCCAATGTCTCTGTTAATGAGATCCATGATGATGCGCTCCATAGCTTTGCAGACCAAGCTAGTCAGGCTTATAGGGTGATAGTTCCCGGGGTCCGTTGTGGCTCCATCTTTGTGGAGTGGAATAACCGTTGCTGTGCATCACTCTGTGGGCATGTAGCCTGTGGAGAGGCTGAGTTTAAACAGTGTGTTTAGGTGAGGGGTTAGTTCATCTTTGAGCTTGCATAGGATGCAGCCTGGGACATCGTCTGGTCCCATTGATGCTGTGTTTTTGGCTTTGGAGAGGGCTGTTTTAACTTGAGTGTCTCTGATTTCAGGGGCACTACATTCATCTGGTATAGTTATGGGCCCTTTTGGGGGTAAGAGGGGGGGGTGAGGTTTGCACTGAACCTGTCTGCCAGGATGTTGGCTATATCAGTCGGTTCAGTGTATTTTGTGCCATTCTGCACTAACTCTGAGCAGATCTGAGAATTGCCACTTAGATTCTTGACATAGCTAAAGAATGCCTTGTGGTTATCTTTGGAGTCCATGGCAATTGTTCTTTCGAAGCTAGCCTTGGATGATTTTATGAGGGAACGTAGTTTCTTGCTGATACTGATCAGGGATGTCTTCCCTTCTTGGGAGTTTACTCTTTCCTATACTAGTTTCCCCCTTCTATTGTATAGCTTGTTTATGGCAGGGGTCCACCAGACTGGTTTTCTTTTCTTGGAGGAGTGAGTCTAGGTTTTGTTTGGGATAGCATGATCCATGCATTCTTGTAGGTGCCCATAGAGTGCATTAGTAAAGGATTTTGCAGCTTGGACAGCATTATCCTTTAGCATGGGGGCTTTGAAACGTCCCACCTGGGTCTTAAGTAGCGTGAAGTTTCCTTTTGAAAAGTTTTTCACAGTGGGTTCTTTGACCAGGGGTGGTGGCAGAATGTGGATATCCAGAGTGATTAGTTTATGGTCAGATCTAACCAGCGAGGGGTTTAACTCCAGTGTGGAACACCGGTCGCCCATGTTGGTGATGACCCAGTCCAATATGTTGTCACCTCTGGTGGGGGTGTTGACCAGTTGATCCAGGGCATTTGAGTTTATAAATTCTAGGAAATGTTGGGCAAGATAGTTTGTACTTGAGTAGTTCTCCCAGTTAATGTTTGGGTAATTAAAATCACCCAATATCAGGGTGTTTGGTAGGACCTTTATGTTTCCCAGTGTTTCCAAGAATGCGGAGTGGGGGTCCTGGGACATGGTGGGTGATCTGTAGCAAGCTATAATTTAAATAGCAGTTTTGCCCATTGTTAGTTGCACGTGGATGATCTCTGAAGCATCATGGTGTGCCACTAACCTGGAGGTGTGGGTATCCTTGATGAATATGGATACTCCCCCGCCTTTTGTATTTTGGTCCGGGTTTTGTGGTCGAAATGCAGAATTCAAAGGAATCTGTAAAATTTCTAATTTAAAATAATAAAGGTGAAGGGCAATCATGGCCACTTTGTCAGGTCTAATAGTAGCTAATAATGGTTGCTGGACATGTGTGGGAGCACAAGTAATGCACACACCCAAGGAAATAGGGGGATAGAAAACCAGATGTGGGGTATGGGAGAAAAAGAGGGACATACAATATTTATGTTGGAACAGGAAAATCTGAGAGACAGTCAGACAAGCATGCACAAGTTTTATTTTTTTGGTAGAAATAAGCCCCATTTTTTATTTATTTGTTTATTTATTTTTTTAAGAATAGAAAGAAAGGAAAAGCAGGGGAAGAGAGGGAGAGGGCCAAAACAGCACATATAACATAAAACAAATATCACACGACATGGCAGACAAATGTCAGAAATAAACATAAAGGAAAGGTAAGGTACACAGACAGTGCACTCTACAACACTGGCAATATAGAAAGCTGAAAAACAGAGTTGGGATGCATACTACCCATGGTGACATTCAGAAATGCATATGTTCCTATGTTATATGATGTTATGACATGTTACAAACTGTGTAACAGTCATACCATAATGTGTATGACTGATGACAGGTGTGTGCTGTAAGGTAATAAATCGGGATCACAGTACAATGGATACTGAATCCAATACCCAAGTAGTCTGTCAGCAGGGCAAGTATAAGCCAAGTAACAGCATGAATGAACAAATGTAGCCTTTGAAATGCTGAAGAAGACCAGCAGAGGGCAGAATAAACCCTCAGACCATGCATGTGAAAATTAACCAACTAAGCAAGTACCAAACAGCGGTTTTGTAAGAAAGCAACAAATTGACTTTTCCTTACACAAGCAGGGGTACACAACTCAAACAGACCTGTAATGGAATGCATAAGTTACAGACTTCTGCCATGCCAGAGGCAACACAGAGGTGTAGACATATATGTGAAACCTATATTGGTCTAACAGGAACCTATCAGAAAGTAATGCCAATACACATACACACACCAATGACGTGGAATAATAAATGCTATACAATGTATGATTAATGCTATATAAGGACTGTCAGGCTGTGTACATGACATATGACAAATTACTTTGGATAATATGTAACACGCAAATATAACAGTATAAACCCATGAACCTATACCCCGGGAATCATCTCTGTGTCACTGCTGGACAGAGGCACAACAAACTAATGGACACAGTATTTTTTCATATAAGGGGTGGCTTTGGGCTAGGCTTATAAATGCCTTAGGGCAGATAGCCTAGTATAAACCTATGAACCTATGAACCTAACAGGACCAAGGATGGAATGCAAGCAATAGCCAGTAACTTGTGTACATATGTGCCAAATGCATATAATGGCCAAAGGGTTGGCAAAAGTTGGCATTCTAACAATACAACTATAGGATAATAGATGTTAATACAAAAGAAGGTTAACATACAGCATACATATGTGCAAGATATATGCCAAACCTACAAAGGGTGAGGGAGCTGGGCAACATGGGCCCACATCAAAAAAGACATGCAACAATGCAAAGTAGGCAAACAATAAAGCATGACAACACTATATAAGGAGACACATTGCAAATGCATGTGAACACCACATAGGATGGTGTTGAAGTCAACCCAAGCTACATTGAAGCAAATTGCAAATGTAAATCACGTGGGCAGAATGCATTGCCAATGGCACTAAACATGGCCATGTATAAATCACAAACACACACACGCACACACATACGCACACATACGCACACACACACACACATACACACACACACACACACACACACACACACACACACACACACACACACACACACACACACACACACAGTAATGTGCAGTCATCTAACAGCAAGAGGCACAGGTACCCAAGCTATGAAACAGTATCATTTACACATATATACTGTCATGCCAGTGTACAGCAAAAAGTGGAATAATCACCTGTGGTAATTTATATATCACTGATCATTGGTAGGACTGAACAAAGGACAGTACCGTGAACAACAGTGCAGCACATGAACATGGATTCAATGAATGCTCACAGTCCCAAGTTACAATAGGGTTTCTGTACTGATCAGCATGTGTACACCACTTACCAAAATATGGGCATGCCTGTGAATTAGGCATGCATGTAGAAATATAACATAAGCCAAAGCAGCCATACAGAAATTTTCTATATAAAGCAGCAGTTCCACAGTGTATAGACAAACATTACTATGGTGGTCTATGCATTAATAAAAGAAGACTGTCCATATATAGCAACCACAATTGGATAATATGACATGGCACCATCATTGCCAGTACATGCCACATAGAAAGCCAGTATGTCAGTGTGACAGCAGGACACAAAAGTATCATACAAAGCACAGAGGCAAGAACATGTCCTGTTGGTGAACAGACATGACACAGCAACCCACAAAACATACCCATCTCACCATGCTGTTTGTGAAGTATGACAAAAATGCTGTTTGCGAGTTGCTGTCAATCCCACACACATATACAATGGAACTCTTGTGTCAGTAGCAGCATGTTATCTGCAAATTTCATAACTGTGATGTAGAGGGTCACAGTGTATTGGGCATTAACAACAACGACACCATGCTTAGAAACAAAATTCCAAATTACATCAGGCAGAGCCCCTCACTAACACTCTTCAAGAGAAACATTGACGAGTGGATGGGTAACAGAAAATACACCCCTGGGATCACTTCATTGGCTCTGCTTGACAGAGGATCAGTTAATTAATCAATGGGGCAGCGAAAGCTGACACACTCTGGCTAAGCTTATAAATGCCCTCAGGCAGATAGCCTAGTACCTACCTATGAACCTATATGCTGCACTGCATGAATAGTACACACATACAAACACACTTAAGGAGTACTATGCCTGCCCACATGGAGCAATGTATGCATCAAGTGTAGCAATTCATGGATATCAGCATGACTGCTGCATGTGTAATGGGGTAATGTGTACAGAACTAACTCAAAAATCAAGCCACTGTTCTCCATTCTATATGTAAAGCCATGGAAAGAATTATTATGAAAATGATCAATAATGATATAGTAAACCTCCAGACACTGGACCCAACCCAGTTTGCTTTTCGTCAAGGGCAGATCATGCCTACTCAACATGGTGGTCTTTCTTTGAAAAGGTCACCAAAGCAATGGATGAGGGAAAAATGGCTCACACTGTCTACCTTGACCTGGCCAAGGCATTTGACACAATACCACACTCGAGCATTGTTGACAAACACCAAAGGTTAGGTACAAACTAATATGTCACCTGGTGTATAGCTAGCTGGCTCACAGACAGGGCCCAAGAAGTTAGAATTAGGGAGTCCACCTCTACAAAGAGTTCAATCACAAGTGGAGTCCCTCAGGGATCAGTCCTTGGACCACTTCTTTTTGGCATTTACTTATCTGAAGTCAAGGCCAATGTCAGTGGTCTTTGGCTGACTAAATTTGAGGATGATTGCAAATTAGGAGCTGCCATTGAATCCCACACTGACACAAATGTTCTCCAGGAGGGGCTGACACAGACAAACAACTGGTGTCAGAGCCATGGACTAAAACTAAATGCCAATAAATGCATAATAGTATCTTTTGGGAAGTCATACACCCCTGGTAACTATCATATTGACAACACACCCCTTAGAGTTGACCCAGTAGTCAGGGAGTTGGGGACACACATAGATGGTAATGTAGCCTTTGACCATCATGTATCTACAGTAGTGAGAAAATTCTTTTATGTTGCACAACTTATAAACAAATGTATGGCATCTAAGTCCAAGGAAGTAATTGTTCCACTGTATTTGGCATTCATCACACCTATCATTGAGTACAATGCTCCCTTTGATATGTACCTAATCAGGCATATCCAACAACTGGAATGACCACAGAGATTCCTGACTAAAAGAACACAGGACTTTAAGTAAAATGTTCTATGCAGACTGCCTCAAGGCCCTATCCTGGTATTCTGTCTCCTACAGCCTTTTAAGGGGAGCTCTATGCCTGGCGTACTGGGCATTGACAAACCCCACTCTGAAGGACCTCCTGCATATCCACAAAACAAACAGCACCAGAATTTTCCATTCTAAAGACTTCAACCTTGCCTGTGATATAAATAGGACCTGCTGGAGAGACAGGTATGTATCCCAGGGATTACTCCATCTTTGGAGCAGGTTCCCCATCCATGTAAAGCAGAGCTCTTCCGTAACCTAATTCAAGTGCAACCTGGACAATTGGATAGGGAAAATTAAATTCATCCCTGGTTTGGTACCAATGTCTCTAATGGACACAGGAGACCTCTAAATGGTTCATCTTCCAGGCTCTAGCTTGTAAATGTTTCATCTCCCAAGCCCCTTCTTACACTTATCAAGGTTTTCAGAACTTGTCAAAGATTTGAGATGCATGGCTATGCTTGAAAGATCCCTTGTGGTCATTCATCTAGTAAACACCTATGAACCTATGTAATATGTATAATGTAAAATGTCACATGACATCTGCATTGTATGGTCAGACATGTATCACAAAAGCATGGCAGCAAAATGGTATGCATGCACAAGTGTGCCTGTACAGTACAATTTTTTGTATGGCAAACACCATGGTGGTAACAGTACACAAGTGGGTGAAACAGACAATACTTTAGTTCTGAGATCCTGGCCTGATAGGGCTGAACATCACAAATGATCTTGCAGGCTATTTCCATGAATGAATCTTACATGGCCTGCACCATATCCTGGAAAAAATTCCCCATCAGGTCCTTCATCTGTTTCCAAAATACATCAGTCATCACCTCCCGGATCTGGACCTAAAAATCATCTGCTGGTGGTGGTTGAGGTCTCCTCTGGATTACAGCAGGGTTGATGGCATGTGCAAGTTCAGTTTCTTCCTTGTAACCTTTATCATCATCATCATCATCATCAGCTGCATCATGGTCATCAGCATCATCGGAATCTGAGTATTCGGATGGTGATCTGGCATGTGCTGTTCTCTGGCATCTGATAGGAGAGTGGTCACAGGTTTCATGTTCTGTCAAGCTGAATCACATAATGTGCAGTCCTGCAAATGTATGAGACAATATACCTATTGTGACACAATGCACAGACGGAAAACATTCAGGATGGCACATTACAATAAAGTATGCCCATAGTCAAATTTACCACCATAAATCTAAACCATAATGATGAAAAACACTTGTCTGTTGGTCTGCATATTCTTGTGCAAAACATGGTTGTCATGAAACACAAACTGATGTACACATAAAGAATGTAACAGACATTAACTACTAATGCTTCAACTTGACCCTTGCATATGAAATGAAAGATATATCACCATACTTTACAAGTGTCATTGAAACTTACTTCTCAGATGATATGGCCTAGAAATATTATGTATAAGGGTTATAATAAAACAAGTGAGGCTAACGGGTGGATATTTATGCACACTGCACATTCCCAATGTCCTGTTATCTATATTTATGGATGAGTTCAATAGAGACCCATATCAGGGCCACTATATCCATCACAGAATGTAAACAGGTTATGCCAGTGCATGGCATTTGCTGCACACAGCTTATCTATAGAAATCTTACCATTACCTGACCAATTGGTAACTAGCCATCATTACACATGACAAACGTGTACAGCCAGCACATGTATATATCAGTACACATGAAGACAAGCATGCTACAACACTGTGGCATGCAACATTGACACATCTACATTGCAAAACAAGCAGTATACTGTTAGACCACTGTAGAACTGACAACACAGCTACGGTTACCTGTCAAGAGTAATACTTGACATATGCCTCACTAGAGAGGGAGGAGACTGTTTATGTCTTCTATGTTGAATAATGAAAATATACTGAGATGAAAAAAGTTAGTGGGAAATATAAAAGCTATATGCAAATGAGATGAGTAATGCAAATTAGTTATTGACTGACACAGCATCAAATATTTGGAATGCAACACAACACTCTAGAACAAATGGACAATCATAAACACAGTGATAGCATGTGACCTAAAAATGTCATACAAACGGTACTATTTACTAATGTATTGATGCTCTACTTACAGTTTGTAGCAATCCTGATGTATGTAACTGCAAAATGCAAACAGTATAATGCTGATCAGTGATTATGTTACAGGTACATATAAATGAAGAAAAGGAGTAACTAAGCACACAACTCCTAAACACATGTTATAAATGTGTGGTAAACAAAGCATCACCAGTCTTGTAGGCAGAAGCATTAAGCATGTTGAACTTGACATACAAGACATAGTCTGCCAGCAGCACTCAAAATGCTGAAATAGCAAACACCTATTCGGTATGCAAAGAGGCAGACTGAAAAACACTACTAAAGGCACAATTAACTTGTATGAAAAACATCACAGTTAAAAGCACTGTGATATTTGCACATAACTCTCTGTCATCTAGGTGTGACATACTATTAATAACAGTACTTTCAGTAAACATGCCCTTCTTCTAACTCGTGTGTAAACTTTTTTTTATCAAATATATACTGGTAGGCCCAGGAAATTTATGACCATTGCAGTTGCCTAGCATGCTGCTCTGTCTTGCATTAATAGTAGCATGTATGTAACTACAAACCAAACCAAACCACTCCTCTAACAATGTTATGATTTATTCTAGGTAAAAATAATGTGAAAATGTACAAAACATACCTTTATGCCTCCACTGCTTCTCCACCCTGTTGTTGTTTTTATGTCGGCTTTTCCCGATTAGGGGTCACCACAGCAGAACTCCAGTCCACTAATGATTGCAGTCGATTTTTATGGTGCTGAGGTGCCAGCCTGATGCGCAACCTTCAACGAAGGCACACTTATTCAAGCATGTCTTTCGAACGGCACTCGACAGCAGGGAGGACATGCAGACTCCACACAGAAGGCGCTCCAGCCGAAAATCGAACGGGAGAACCTCTTGCTGTAAGGCAACAACGCTACGACTGCACCACTGCGGCTTCTGCTTCTCCACCCTGTTTGATTGTTTGTGTCTTTCGTCTTTTCCCAGTTAGGGGTCGCCACAGTGGACCTCCGGTCCACTAATGATTGGCAGTTGATTCTTACGTACCAGCTTGCCAGGCCTGCCGCACAACCTTCAACAAAGGTACGCCCATTCACGCATGTCTCCACGCAGAAGACGCTCTAGCTGAGAATCGAACCGGACAGCGTCTTTCTGTGAGGCGACAATGCTTCTCCACCTTGTGCATCTGCTAAATGCACAATGCATGATTCCTTACTCTGTCTTCACCACCTGCAAAAGGTACAAAACATGTATTAATGGCAAAGTCTAGGTGTTTATAAAATAACAGTGAGCAGCACATGTTCTCTATATTTTACACTGAGTAACATTTTAGATTCTACATTTTCATTTTTTTACTGTCACACACAATACCTTACAAATTGGAAGACTAATGAACACAGATTGAAGGACCTGAATTTCAGACCTCTGACAATCAGATATGCTTACCCTATAACACTAATACCTGTTTGCACAGTTAATCCATCTTGGCTGAGGGTGCATACAGTAACTATATCTTAACAAGTCAAAGGTATGACTGTGCAGGGAAGGAGTAATGACATGAACCAGGGTGTACACATTACAAGATGGTTAAACTACAGACCAACTTACCTGACATAGGCTAGGTAGGAGGGCAGGAAATATCTACACAGATTTTATTGTTACATAACAAATCATACATCACAAATGTCCTTGATATTTGGGAATGTCCCTGATTTAGAGTCAAAGCGTATAGCTGTCCTCTCACTCCCTAGAAATAACTCTAAGAGAAGGGTGGTGAATTGCACTTAATAACTAATGACAGATGTATACAGTACCTTCACTTTGGCAATTTTATATTTCACATTCCTGTATAGTGTCACTGTCATACATTACTAGCAGTAACATAGAGTTTATGTCCCTGATTGCCACTGATTATTTCTGAATTATTCTCTAATTGAGATGTATCCCTCATTAATTGAGAGCTATGTTTCAAGTGCACAGGTGAAGTATACCTGTGTGGTCAAAGCTTTACACATAAAGCTATATGAACATAGCTGCTATTGCCAGAAACATTACAGATAATGGATATATCCACAGAAATCAGACAAACACTATAAGCATAAGCATGCACTAACTGTAAACACGAACAAGTAGGCATATACAAGCATTATTAAAATGTTTGCACAGAAACAAATTTATTGAAAGCTATCCCCTACATGGAGTTGAACCCACAATATGTGTGTTGGTTTCCTGCTTAACAGGTTGAGCTAATACAAAGCACAATACTTCACCTTATAACAAACTACAGTTGGATGTGTGCATCCTCTCCCTGCAGAAAATGGAGTGATACACATCCATCTGAGACCTAAACATTATAGTCCTTCATACTCCAAACACACTCAAGATGTGTAACACCCAGATAGCATTAAGTTTTACAATGTACAGCATCTGCTAGACATGTCAGCCTGCAGTAGTCTTACATTAATGTGTATTTAACAATAATGTGCATTTTCTAAAGCAGAGTTCACTAATGGAGGTCTGTATGAACCAATATTCACACATACGGAAGTATACTGTGCAATGGTCTCAGAGAATTACAGATCATGGAGCAATGCATAGTCATATGTGGGCTAGGTGCTATAGGCATTTGTGAAGCACAGATGTGCTGGATATGTAGAATGCTGTACTGTATAAGTTGGAAAACAAACAGGTCTTATGTTAAATATTATCTATGTCAAAAACAGTATTATAGAACTAACCACAATGAGAATCAAACTCATAATTAGTAAGTCAATAGTCATAAAACACCAAGAAAATAAAAATAACCACTGCTGGACTAGTAAAAAATAACCAAAGTGTCCAACGAGATAAAAGTTCAACTCCGGTGCCACTTTCCAAGCGATTTATTAATACAGGCGAAATACCAAAGTAGATAAAACCAATATAACCAGATAAACGCTCTTTCCACTACAATGCGTTTTCGTCCTTACACCAATCAGGACTTCATCAGATAACAGTAAAACATATTAAAAAAAACCTTAAATACCCTTTCTCATTTAAAATAAACCTATCAGGTTCAGTGCATTCCATAACGTCAAATCAAGTTTATACATTCATTAGGCATGTAAAATATCAGTATAAAGTATGTAAACCTTATTACCTAATAAATATGGTACAAATTTAAAAAAATCTTTACTTCTACTGTTAGTAATTGTTATTTAAAACAATTCCAAGTATATATATATGTGTTGAAAAACTTTTATGCTTTAAAATTACTATAAAAACTAGCATTGTATTCTAATAACTTGGAAGACATAGTGAAATGTAGTTATTACTGCCCTCCAGTGGCTTGACAAATTATTGTTAGTAATTCAAACCTCTGCAGCTCTTAATTTTAATATTGGGGTTAAGGAAATATGCTCATTTAGCCCTGGTAATCTTGTGGCATCCAACTTAATTTGCCACCATAGTTCTCTATAACACAACCATTCTTCCCATAAACCCCCTCTCAGTTCTTTTTTAACCTGTTCTATTACGAAGAATTGAAATTTTCCACTTTCACATTGTTTAAGATGTTTGTATAATGCATTAGTCTCTATGGACTTCAAGATTTCATATGCATGTTCATATATTCTCCTCCTCAGAACTCGTTCGGTTTTACCTATGTAAAATGAACTGCATTTTAAGCATTGGGCTAGATATATAACCCCTCTAGTTTCACAATTGTAATAATCATTACTCATAATTGTTGTATTTCTACTAGGAATATTAACCTCATCCTTGTTCATCATAAATTCACATTGGTTGCAGTGACCACATTTAAAGCTTCCTTTCTTCCTACGTCCGTCTATTGTTATCCTACCCTTATTATTTATATTGGTATTAGAATGAGATTCCAAGATTCTTTTGATATTCCATGAGTTTTTATAAACCACTTTGGGAATTGATTTTTTAATGTTTTCTATGTCAGTCAATATTGAAAATCTAGCCCATTCTTTCTGGAATATTTTTGCCATTCTAATATTTGGCATGTTATATTCCATAATTAATGATTTCTCATAGATATCTCTATTTCCAATATCTCTCTGTATAGTTTGTAGTCCGTTATTCGATATTTGCTTCCCCTTAATAGGTTCAAATTTAGAAGTCCTACCATGTTCAACCTCACTTCTGATCTCCTTAATAAAATCCTTGGGGTACCCTTTTTCTCCAAACATTTTCTCTAATAAATTGCACTCATGAATGAAGTCAAAATCAAGAAGAGTCATTCGACTTCCCCTCACGAATTGTCCTTTGACAATATTCTTTTTACAGTGGGGGGGATGTGCACTAGTAAAATGGAGGAAAGAATTACAAAAGGTATCCTTCCTGTAAATTTTGGTTTCAAAATCATTTTCTATTTTGTAAACCTCTATGTCCAAGTACTGTAATCTTTCTCTAGAGGTGGCATAAGTGAATTTCAGAAACTTGGTGGTGTTGTTTAAATATTGTATAAATGCATAAAATCTATCCATACCACCTGTCCAGAAAATCACTATGTCGTCCAAAAAACGACGGTACAACGACCAACATTCTTTGTATTCAGATGTCAATACAAAGTCCTCCTCCCATTTTGCCAACACAATGTTGGCATATGTGGGTGCACAAGCCGCCCCCATTGCAATACCTTGAGATTGTTGGTAATATTTATAGTAATTTTAAAGCATAAAAGTTTTTCAACACATATATATATACTTGGAATTGTTTTAAATAACAAGTACTAACAGTAGAAGTAAAGATTTTTTTAAATTTGTACCATATTTATTAGGTAATAAGGTTTACATACTTTATACTGATATTTTACATGCCTAATGAATGTATAAACTTGATTTGACGTTATGGAATGCACTGAACCTGATAGGTTTATTTTAAATGAGAAAGGGTATTTAAGGTTTTTTTTAATATGTTTTACTGTTATCTGATGAAGTCCTGATTGGTGTAAGGACGAAAACGCATTGTAGTGGAAAGAGCGTTTATCTGGTTATATTGGTTTTATCTACTTTGGGATTTCGCCTGTATTAATAAATCGCTTGGAAAGTGGCACCGGAGTTGAACTTTTATCTCGTTGGACACTTTGGTTATTTTTTAAGTCAATAGTCATATTACTGTAGTGATTACCCAGATGAGCTAACTGTCAGAACAGTTAAACAGGGGGTACGGAGCCTAGATGGCTAACTGAGAGCAGTGAATTTTGAGAGCTCCATAAACTAGTATAATAATATAAGAACATTTTATTATTGTCAAGATTAAAACTTCAGAAATCTATAGATAAACTACTAAACTACATAAATATCAATTTTGGTGGAGATACACAAAAAATTTCCTGCCAAGTAACCTGGAGATATATTGAGTCGCTGAATATGAACAACTCAAGGAACTCTCATCCAGATGCTGCTTTAAAAAAAAGAACTGCAATTGATGACATCTACCTTACAGGAACTATCTTTGAAGATGGATGGCTTTAAAAATGACTTAGAAACTCTCAAATTAAATTCTCAAAAACAGACTGATACTCTTAAGGAACTATTACAGCAACACCATACAAAATAGCAAATATAGAGACTTCTCTAAATGACATTGAAGGAAGACTCAAAGAGGAAGAATTCCAAAAAGAACTTCAGTTTAAACAGAATACATGGCTACTTAACAAAATAGATGACTTAGAAAACAGGGAAAGGAGAAACAACATAAGGATCTTTGGTCTGCCTGAAAACACTGAAGGAGAAGACATTATTTCATTCTTAACCTGGATTCCTGAATTTTTAGACTTGAAAGAGTGACTTTCATTTGGGATTGAAAGGGAACACAGAGCACTGAGGAAACCTGCTTCTAACTCAACAAATACTCCACTAGAGCCATGGTTATACAATTTCTTTCATTTCTGGACAAGGAACTAATATTAAAATCTGCTTGGAGAAAATCACCCTTAAAATACAATCAAAGCCTGATAATGTTTGACAATGATTATTCTTCCAGAATACTTGAACAAAGGAAAAAAGTCTGGCCAATAATAAAACTGTTGAAACAAAACAACATTAAAGGACAGCTGGCCTTTCCAGCCAAGATAAATATACTTTTTGCCAATGAGATGAGAACCTTTAATGACTTAGAAGAAGCTACTATATTCATCAAAAACAACATAGTGTCTATCCCAGATTAAATGGAATGGATGTCCCCTACTCTTAAAAGAATAAAAGAAACAAATCATTGGACTGATGGTAGAAAGAATAAATAAAAAACTGATTCCAAGATAGCTGTCCCAGAAATAACGCTTACAACTACATCTCTCGAAGTATCAACTGATATTGTATATCACTTGTCATCTGTTTTTATTTTAAAAAGGAGGGACTTTTAAACAACTGAGAAACAGTAATTATTTATTCAGAAAGTTCAAAGAGTCCAATAATTCTTCACAAACAAAGGTAGGTCAAGATGGGTTACTATTTACATTATATATAAGCCAAACAAAGCAACATACAATACAAACATAGATTTTTCTATTCTCCTACTTGAACTCAATGAATACTTATCTTGTTCATTTTTCACTGATTTTACTTATAATAATTTAAGTAATTAATTAACTAATTCAACAAGGTACCATTCATCAGAGTTCAGACTCAAATGTTACAAATTAACATCATATATAATAGCAGTAACAGTACAGTGTTTTGAAAAAAAAAATGCTGTCATGGAGACTAATGCCTTGTTCAGTTAAAGTATGATTTAGAAATGTCATGTATATCCTGGTTAAATAATAGTAGCAAGCTCTTAGTACAAATGTCATCATTATTCTGTCTAAATATAGCTAAAATCAATTATGGCAGGTATCATAGTTGCGAGTGCTGTTTGATCAATCCTGATATGGTGTGCGTGGATGCAGCTGTGTCTGGCAGCTAGTGCAAATGTCATTATTATTCTGTTTAAACATAATTAATATCAATTATGGCAGCGATCATAGCTTCAAGTGCTGTTTGATTAAGCCTGACATAGTGTATGTGGATGCAGCTGTGTCTGGCAGCTGTTATATGTTGCCATTTTCATCTCTGGGAAGCTGTGGGTTGTGGCTTGTGATTGAGGTTTATTGATGCTTGTGTATTAGGAAGAGACATTTGGTGTTTTAGCCTGGATCCAGGAGAAAGGGGTGGATAGAACTGTGATTTGGGATATTTTGGCAGAGAATGGTTTGTTTGTACATCTGCTGAGTGAGAGGTGGGAGTGCTGGAAGAATGTGTTATCTCTTGTGGCAGCTTGTTGGGAGGTTTTTTTTTTTTTATCTGTTTGCTCTCTGTTCTTTTCCTGGCTGCTGCCTTACTGAAAGGGAGGGAATTTAGGCTTGAAGCTGCAGTGAAGTGAAGTTTTGCTTCAGGTGCATCGCAAGCCTCTGGCATACAGCACACAGGCACACTAACAGAAACAGACGCTCCCTAGTTGCTATTGTAACAGAGACAGAGTGACGATAATGCTTAACAGCTCTGAGGAACCTCCGAGATGATTCTTGGCAGTGAAGTAAAAATATATATAATAAAAGGGCTGCATTAAACCACATGTGCACATATTGATGGTCTCCCAACACTTTGTTTAGCTCATTAAGTTGAGTTTTGATAAATAATAAATAAATAAAAAATAGGTGCAATTTTATATGCCTAGTACCATTTGCAGTGGTCTGGGAGGTGAACTTGCTTGGACGTGTTGGGCATATGGGAATAGCTGATTCTAGGGGTGTTTGGGGTTGCCAGGAAGTGCTAGAAAGTCATTAGATTTCTTTCGTAGAAATATCTGTGGGAATGGAAGATGTGTTGAGTGGCTCACTGGCAGAGTGGCCACTGCATGGAACAGGCTGGTAAAATGGAACAGGGCAAATATTGGTCTGGATATTTTAAGAATAGCCTGGAAACACACCACATGAACTAATGAATGGTATTCTGGCAAAACAGGAAGGGCATTGTTGTCCATGCTTGAAGTACTGATATGTGTGTATGTAAGAAACTAGAAGGGTCTCATAACTTAAAGTCTATGGACTGTATAAACATGCTTGGAAGGAGCTAATAATAAGAATAAGCATTACAGCTTGAGGTCTCCTAAATAACTAAGAAACAGCCAAACACACACACACACACACACACACACACACACACACACACACACACACACACACACACACACACACAGTAGTTATGTAATGTATGATTTTAGTGAACCTAGACATAAAATATATAATCGTCATATAAGATGAAGCAGTCTGTTGAATTTAGATATTAAAGACAGGATTTAATAACATTGGCTTGTGTATAATAACACTACTGTCTTAACTTGTCATAAATGACATGGACTACATTGAACATCAAGGGGAAGCATGATGATTTTCTTATATAAGTAAATATGCATAACAAGTCATATAATTGCTTTAACTTGAATTGTGGTTTTGTAATCCATCTTGACTTTGCATAATACTTAAGCTATTACCAAGGTAACAAATGTTTTATAGACATCAAATTGACAAAGTTGTTCAAGGGAAAAAATAGAAGCCTGAACTAGGAATGTCACAGAATGTAACAATCACATTCTGAACAAATAGTATTAAATTGACAATAATCACTCAGTTTAACCTTTGCTGATTATACAAAACAGAAAGTTGTCATTTAAATCTAAAAACTTTCAGTATATGCCATAAAATGGCAATTTATAACTATGGAAAGTGAAATTGTAATCATTAATCACAATAAGTGAATTTGTTATTTTTAACCTATAATTTCACTCATTTTATAATAAAAAATGACAGATATGAAAATCCTTATGTGTAGCAAATGGGGGGAAGAGGGATGCACTGATAATTAAAATGCACTAACGTTCATCAATGTCCACATAAAACAAACTTGATTCTTTAAGTAAGTTAGCAACAAACAAAGTCATTGCTTAAATGCTGGCAAACAATGAAATATAACTTCTGATATATCCAGTAAAATACATTGTATTATAAACAATAGGTATAAATATTATTACCATCTATTTATATTAAGTAATACATTTTGAAAGACTTCATCAATAAGGGTGAATATGTTAAATAACTGTGTGCTATAATCTTTTACTGAGGTTTTATGTATGATACATCCTACTTTACTATGATTGAATTGCTTGTCATCTATCTTTCATGTAAATATTAATTGCTTATACAATAAGTAGATATTTATATTGTATTAGAATTTTATCTAATGAGGGGGTGGAACCTGAATGGCTAACTGAAAGCAGCAGTATTTTAGAGCTCCATATAACTAGTTAAATAAGACAGGAAAAAAATATTCTTTTTTTTTTCTTCAAAGTATAAAATCTTATAGATAAAGGACTAATTTACATAATTAGAAACTTTGGTGAAGTTATACAAATAATTTCTTGTCAAAAAGCTTGGAGATATCTTCAATGAGCAACTCAAAGAATTATCTTCAGGATACTGCCTTAAAGAAGGAAATACAACAGATGGCATCTACCCTGCAGGAGTTGTCTTTGAAGATGGATGATTTTAAAGAGAACCTAGAAAATCTTAAAACAAGCAGTCAAAAACAGGCTGACACCCTCAAGGAAATGTTACAACAACACCAGACAAGTATAACAGGAATAGAGGTTTCTCTAAATGACTTAGAAAGCAGACTTAAGGAAGTGGAAACACAGAAATAACTGCTTCTTAAACAAAACACCTGGCTGGTTAATAAAGTAGATGACTTGGAAAATAGGGAGAGGAGAAATAACATCAGGATTTTTGGATTACCTGAAAACACAGAAGGTGAGGATATTATTTCCTTTTTATCAAGCTGGATCCCTGACTTTTTAAATTTAAATGAAGGACGTTCCTTTGGTATTGAAAGGGCACACAGAGCTCTTGGGAAACCTGCCACTAACTCAAACTCTCCTCCTAGGTCAATAATTATCAAATTTCTTTCATACTTGGACAAGGAACTGATTTTAAGATCTGCTTGGAGGAAAGCACTTCTGAAATATAAACAGAGCCTGATAAGATTTGATAATGACTATTGATCTAGAATAACGGAATAAAGGAAAAAAGTGTGGCCAATGATAAAGTTTCTGAAAAAAAATAACATCAAGGCAAAACTTGCATATCCAGCTAAGATAAGAATACTGTATGCCAACGAGATGAGGACTTTTATTGACTTAGAGGAAGCCTCTTCATTTATTAAAGCTAATAATGTGATTACTTTACCAGAAGATATGGATTGGATGTCACCTTCTCTCAAGAGAACAAAAGAGACAAATGTCTGTACAGAAGTCAAAAAGAAGAAGCAAAAGACTGATACTGTTACAGCCAAATCTCTCAAAGCATCTACTATTATATGAATTGTTTTAACATTACTTTAAAGGACCAATTTTACTGCTTGGAATTTTAAAATAAAGGTAACTAACTACTGGAATCTTTATCTATATATTTTTTAAAATAGATGACACATGAGAGTTTTCACATTACCTCAGGTATGTAAAACAGGGTACTTTTATTTCACAGAAGAAGGGTTATATAGCACATAAAATATTTATACTGTAAATTAACACACATAGTATATGTGTATTTTCTTTTCATTTTCTCTTTTCTTTCTCTCTCTCTTCTTTCTTTTCTCATTATTTATTTTAACTGCTTCTTGTCTCCCTTTCTAAATTCTCTCCTATTTACTATACTAATATAGTCTATCTATATTTAATAACTCACTAACTATACATAGATAAATAATAGTCTAAAATAATCTAGTTTTAAGGTAGACTAACTGGAAAAGTGAACTTAATTAATTGCTATTACAATATTTATTAGATTAATGATAGTCACTGTTATACTTATTGGGATTGGGGACTTGTTTGTGATTAACTCTGAAATGTTCCATTCATGTACGTATGTCATTTGAATTATTTCCTTTCAATATTAACAAATACATAAAAAAAGGACGGGAAAATGTACTGTTGGTTAAGAGAATTGAAGCTTTCTTCACATTCTATTTGCATTGCCATAGCAACAATAAACAATTGCTACAGTTTCTAAGGACACTGTGAACCTGCGAAGTGCATTTAGCCTCACAGATAACAAATAATAAGAAAAAGTAATGCTGTTTAGTTATTAAAATGAAAAACAACCTAAGCAAGGTAAAATAAATACATAATAGGACTATTTGTAAATATTTTATGATTTATCCTCATAGGATTACATATTCCTGGAAACACAACTGAAATGTTCCCAAACTACATGTGCACTTAAATATAGCTGCTTGATTAAAAAGTATTACTCAGTTTAACATGCTGATTTCACAAGCTGTCTGCACTGTAAACGTTTCATTTTAGATGTTACTTGAAATTGTCAGTCTCTAGAGCATATGAAAAGATATGTATTACTTTTTGCAACATGTTATCTTTGCAGTTACCTCACACTCTGTACAAACCCATTTGGAAACTGATAGCTATTCATTTAAAATATCAGTTTAAATATTAAATGTGCCCTTGAAATGCTATTGACATATTGACAAAATATAATCTGAACTGTAAAATGAATGACTTGAAAGAAGTGAAGTAATGCATAGATTTCAAAGACAATTCTTGACACTACAGTAAAAGTAAAAATATATATTCACAAGGAAGTATTGAAATGTTTTAGTCTTCCAGTTAAAATAGCTTACTGTCAACATTTTGCGATATCAGAAAGTTTGAAGAGCTAGGAAATTACTATTCTTTGCCTTTATAATGATTATTAGACAGATGTTAGACCCTGCTTAGTTTAATGAATTAAACTAATTTCCTCATATGTTTATGAGGAAAAGTGGACTCACATTGGACTACACATTCCTGTAAACTCAACTGAAATGTCCCCAAATTACTTGTGAATTTAACTGAAACTGCCTAATTAATAAGCATAATTTACTTTAACAACCTAAATCCATAAGCTATCTGCTCTATATATGTTACATTATATATGTCATTTGCATATGACAGGCTCTAGAGCACACAAAAAAATGCATATTATTTTTGCAACATGCTATATTTGCACTAACCATACATTCTAAACTAACTCAATTGACAACTGACAAGTTATTTATTTGAAACATCAGTCTAAATATTAATTGTGCACTTGAAATGTTGTTGCTGTTTTGACAAAACAAAACCTGAATTGAAAAAGGAATGATTTGAAGAAGTGAAGTATTGTACAGATTTCAAAGACAGCTACTCACACTACAATATAAGTAGAAATGTATACATGCAAGGAAAAATTGAAATGCTTTATACTTTTAGTTAAAATAGCTTATTGTTAACTTTTTGCTTTATCAGAAAATATAAAGAGCTAAGAAATTATTTCTAATTCGTCTTTATAATGATTACTAAAGTGATATTAGTCACTGACTTGTTTAATGGATTGCGAGTCATGTACAAGACAGACTACTGAATGTTATTTCTGTTTATCTATGTTTATCTATGTTTGCTGAATTTCTTTTATTAGTACTGATTTAAAACAAGGTAAAAAAAGGGAGGGGAAATCTCTGTTTTTGGTCAAGGGAGGAGAGGCTTAAGAGTATTCTAACTGTCCCGAGAACTCTTTAAGATGCTCTAAATACTATTTGATTAATACTTACCTAAGGTAAGTCTTGATTACCATATAGGTACCTTCACATTCATTCTAGACCTGATGTGATTACCCATTCTGGAAGTAGGAGGTGCCCTATGCAGGATGGGAATTGTCAGGGTGATCATAGTTCACTCTTAGACTCTGCTTTGTAAATCTATAAATATGTAAAAGCACTGCACACTAGAATGTAGGGTGCATCTAGTCAGAGTCAGGATACCACTGATAAGCCATGTCTTTTCATAAGTGTAAGTTGAAGATGGTGATCTGAAGATTGGGAAAGTAAAGGAAGACCGTATACCTACAGTAAATTCATATTTCATTCGTAATCACTCATTGTCTCCGGTAGAGTTCTTTTAGTCAAATTATTTTAGTAATAATCTATTTGTTGTTGGCTTATTTAGTGTATGCTCCTCTGCTGCATTTAATTTATCCAAAATGACATATCTGACATGTTTGGGATCTCTTAAGGATAACTAAATATCGGATATTTTCTAAGTCAACGTAATAATTGTTTATACTACTAACATTCCATCCTGATATATAAAATACTATAGAACAATAATAAAATAATACAGAATTTAATATCTCTTTTAAGAAAATTCTCCATATAATAATTTAACATATGGAGCTCAGATGATATTGTTGGTTAAAGGTATGAGTGATAATCCAATAAATCTATCTTTATCTATTAGATTAGAAATGACTTTTATTCCATGTTTAATGGGAAATTCATATTTACTTGTATTTGATACTTTAGAATTAATGTTTTATAGAAGTACTTTTTTAAAGCCTGAACAGAAATTTACCCTACTTGTGTTTAAAGAAGAAAGAACATTAAATTACACTCCCAAGTTTACACACATAAAAATAACATTCAATGTTATCAGAGAATATGGTATAACTACTATAATCAAAATAAAAAAGAAGCAAAAAGTTTCTTCCAACAATAACTTGAAATGGATTTAACATTCTTATCATTAAATACTAATGGCTTAAATAATGCAAATAATAGATCAAACTTACTAGAATATTGAAATCTAAATAAGGCACAAGTAGTATTTCTCCAGGAAACACATTTTAAAACTAATGATAGCTTTATTTGGAATCCTAAGGACTATACAGTCTTAGTTCAATCCTCCTATGGAACAAAGACAAAAGGAGTATCACTTCTCTTGAAGAAAAACATAATCACTCCAAAAGTTATTTATAAATATGAAGACAAAGAAGGTCTACTAGCATTTGTTATAATTAAATTTAATAACAGAATATGGACCTTAGCTAATCTATATTGGTTTCTAGGAATTGGAGCAGGAAGGGTTAAAAACACCTAGATTTTATTTCCAACAATTATAAAGGAAATCTTATACTTGGAGGAGACTTTAATTGTACCTTAGAAGCTTCTGAAACCACCAAGAAGTCTTTTTGCATAGCAACTATTTCAAAATCCTTAAAAAGATGGATTGATTCATTTCATTTAATAGACACTTTTAAAGTAAAAGATGATAAATCCTTATTATTTTCCCATAAAGACCATAGATTAGGAACACAAACCAGAATAGACAAATTATTCATAGTCCAAGATTTACAAACAAAAATCCTCTGCTTCTCAATAGTTCCATGCCCCTTCTCAGATCATGACTCTCTGATAATGAAGCTCCAAATAGAGTTTAAACCTTTAATGCTCTCAACTAGAATTCCATCATATATCATGAAAATTAAATAATTCAGACCCTGGATGTTGTCAGAACTACAATTATTTCTTGAAATAAATAATACAACAGAAATCAGTAGAGTCATGGTTTGGGACTCATTAAAAGCGTATTTATTTGTTAATACCCTTAGCTTGTACAAAAACCAAGTCAGAGAGTGGGAATCTGAATCATTAGACTTGCAAACCAGACTCTTGACAGCAAAATCTAAAAAAAAATCAGAATAGTCCAGAAGTCAAAAAAAAAATAAAAAATATAATGAAATTCTAACACACAAAACTTGTCTAACCTTGGAAAAATTAAAAATAAACTCATTAGCCACCTCCCCCAGATATCTACATAACTTATCTGCAAGAATTAAAATACAATCTAAAGCAAATAACATTAGTAGTATATATCATGAAAAGAAAGGGAAAAAAAGTATCAGACAGCATTTTGGTTCCATTATATGGAGCACTTCAAAAAAGAAGATTTAGATACCAACCAAATAAACTTAGATAAAACCTTATCAATATAAAAAAAATCCCGAAAACTTAAAACTAGACCTACAAAAACCTATATCCTACAAAGAAATTGTTGATAAGATAAAAGAAAATAAATCTAACAAAGCTCCAGGGATAGATGGTATAATTATGGAAATTTACAAACTCTTCCCTTCAACAATAATCTCCCTTTTTCAAAAGCAAAAATACTACCCTCATGGAAATATTCTCTCATAACACCAATTCTAAAAGATAATAAACCATCACAACTTTGCACCTCATACAGACCTATATCATTACTGAATAATGATTACAAAATATTCATGTCAATCCTATCTAACAGAAAGAAAATCCCACTTTCAAAGACAATTAATAATGGTCAAACTGGATTTTTATATAACAGGCACACACATGATAATATTAAAAGGATACTTACTCTTATAGATTATGTGAATAAAGAAGATAGAGAAACACTTGTAATCAGATTAGACATAGAAAAAGCCTTTGATTCTCTCAACTGGGAATATCTATTTAAAACATTAGCATTATTTGAATTTCCTCCTCCCCCCTTCCTTAATATAAGACATATATATATATATATATATATATATATATATATATATATATATATATATATATATATATATATATATATTAATAACTTAACCTACATTAAATTAGGTCCTTTCACCTTAGAATCTAGCCATATAACGAAAGGTACTAAACAAGGATGCTCCCTTTCTCCTATTTTATTTGCTTTGGCTATAGAAATACTTGCAGAAATAATACGCAATAATCCAAGAATAAAAGCAATAGAAGTCTATGACCACTACATATTTTGCTGATGATAATTTATTAACCCTATCAAATTCCACATAGTCATTAGGAGAGCTAACAGAAGTAATGTAGACATTTTATAAGATTTCAGGTCTGCACTTCAATAGATCAAAATCAAAATTTCTATTTTTAAATAAGAAAAAAGAAATACAAGTTACAGATAAATCCATGATAGGAAAACAAGAATTATTTAGGAATAGTGTTATGCAAAAATATAAACAAAACAATATTAATAACTTATAAAAACACTATTGAAACAATAAAAATATATATATAGAAAAGTGGAACAAAATTATATAACTTTTGAAGACAGATTGCAATTAATAAAAATGGTCTTATTGCCAAAAATAATATATGCAGCATTAACAATACAGTTCATTCCTGAAAGATGCATTCTTAAACACATAAGCTCATGTTTAATAAAAATGTTATGGTAAGAATAGAGTAGCTCTAACTCATCACATTAAACCCTGGAAACAAGGAGGATTGAACTTCCCAGAATTAGAAGCATATATAAAAGCATATGTGCTTAAAACTACAATAGACTGGATAAACCCAAATTATTTTGCCAACTGGAAAGAATTAACAACGGCTATATTAACAAATGAATTTAATCTGTTAAAATGTTTTAATAGTAGACAAATCAAACAAACCCTGGTACATACTATGCATAAGTATGCAATATAATATAACAAAACATTTTAAAACAACACTGATTAATCATTACATCAATTCCTTTAGGAAACTTATCAATGCAAACATAGATTTAAAACTTTGGTTTGACCTTTTAACCCCATTTACCATCACTAAGATCTTTCCTCACAAAATATACAGGGAAACAATAACCTCCTGGGAACAAAATGGATCCTTATGCTGGTTTCAATGTGTAAATAAATTAAATGTTTTAGATATATACATATGATAAAAACTGCTTACACTATTCCACCACAGGACTGGTTAACCTTACAAAGCATTCTAATGTACACTCAAGATTTATGCAGATTCATTAATAAGTCCTCATTTAAAGATATTCCAAATCTAATAAGTTTTCTGTATGAATTTATATATAATAGTTGTGAAAAGAAAAATTCCATTTCAAATCTATATAAAGAGTTAATAACATATAAAACAATTCCCAAACCATCATATTGGCAGTTCTTAACAAAAGGTCAGTCATTGCAGTTAACAGACAAAATTAAAACTAACATCTTACTATCAGTTAATTACACCTCTAACACACAGTATTCCCAAACCATCATATTGGCAGTTCTTAACAAAAGGTCAGTCATTGCAGTTAACAGACAAAATTAAAACTAACATCTTACTATCAGTTAATTACACCTCTAACACACAGTACTGGAAAATAGAGCATTTTTAACACCAGATAGAATTAAAAAGATCAGTATTACTACTACAAATGTTTTTTGCTGGAGGTGTGAAAAGTCAAATAAAGCATACTAGATTCATATTTTTTATGAATGTAATGAAATTAAATCATATTGGAATGAAATCAATAATTTTTACAAGCTTTATTTAATGAATCCTTTACCTTAACTAAAGTATTGACTATACTAAATGTAAATGAAGGTGCCTACCTGAATAAGACAAATATGCATTTGTTATGGACAATACTTGCTATATCTGGGAAATGCATAACCAGAAGGTGGAATTCAAATACACCCTGACCTTGGAAGAATTCTACACTTTACTGAAGACAACTGCATTGATGGAAATAAAAATCAAAGAACTACGAATCTATCCCAGGCCATTGGTAAATAATCCTTGGAAGAAAGTTATATCTTTGTTGGACACTCTGCAATAATCACTATCATATCTCTGATAACTGATCTGTTAATTCTATATTTAATAACATACAGTGTATATAATTAAAAGTCAGGCTATTGTAAATATTGTATATAGTTGTTTAAAATTATATTTAAAAATATTATGCAAATGTTATTTTAATTGAAAATAAAAAAATATTTGAGGAAAAAAATAATTCTGTCTAATCTACAGTAGTACTATATCTGGTCAAAATATTATAAATATTGCTTATTCCTATTACAAATATTTTCCATATGATAATTCAATTTATGGAGCTCAGATGTTTTGGCTTGTCAAGGTACGAGTGATAATCTGATGGACTTAAGTTTATCCATCAGATTAGGAATGGTTTTCATTCCATGACTAGTGTGGATCTTAGTTTTGTTAACATTTATTAATTTAAATTTATTTCACAAAAAAAATGTTAATATGCCTGACCAAAACATTACTTTATTGGTAAACACTCAAAGTATAAAACTGATTTCCTTTAAAAGCTCAAACATATACATTATAGTTATCAGAGGAAAATGTTTAATAGTCACAATACAACAAAAATTGTTTGTTTGTTTGTTTGTTTGTGTCTTTCGGCTTTTCTGGGTTAGGGGTCGCCACAGTGGAACTCCAGTCCGCTAATGATTGGTAGCTGATTTTTACATGCCGAGTTACCAGCCCTGATGCACAGCCTTCAACAAAGGTACGCCCATTCACGCATGTCTCCATGTAGAAGACGCTGTAGCTGAGAATCGAACCGGACAGCGTCTTACTGTGAAGCAACAAAAATACATAGTCTAAATAACCTAAGATGGATTTAACTTTATTATCTTTAAATACCGATGGCTTAAACAATCCTAGCAAGCGATCACATCTGCTGAAATATTTAAAACTGAACAAAGCACAAATTGTTTTCCTTCAAGAAACTCATTTCAAAACAAATGACAATTACAAATGTAATCCTAAGGAATATATGATATTAGTGCAATCCACTTATAAGACAAAGACAAAAGGAGTAACAATTTTATGGAAAACAAATGTGATTAACCCAGAAATCATTTATAAGTATGAAGATAAAGAAGATCTTATGGCATTAGTAATAGTTAAATATAATAACAGAATATGGACCCTAGCTAGTCTATACTGGTTCCCAGGCATTGTAACAGGAACTGTTAAAAAAAAACTTGGATTTCATTTCTAATAATTATAAAGGCATCTCAATATTAGCAGGAGATTTTAACTGTATATTTGATATTTCTGAAACTACAAATAAACTACAAATAAAAGGCTGCTACATACATCTGCTGTATCAAAAGCTTTAAACAAGTGGGTAGAATCATTTCATCTTGTAGATACTTTCAAATTTAAAGAAGATAAATCTCTGCCATTTTTCCATCAAGATCACAGATTTGGTACCCAAACTTGAATAGATAAAATATTTGCTGCCCATGACTTACACTCTAACATCATTAATTTCTCAATCACTCACTGCCCCTTTTCAGACCACAATTCATTGATACTAAAACTTCAAAATGAGTACAAACCATTAATCTTTAACTCCAGAATTCCAGCATATATAACTAAAATTAAAGAGTTCAAACCCTGGTTCTTATCTTAATTACAGTTCTTCTTAGATATTAATTACACCACAGGGATAAATAAAATAATGATATGGGACTCATTAAAAGCTTACATATATGGTAAAACCCTAACTTGGTATAAAAAAAATCAGAGAATGGGATTCTGAATTATTAGATCTACAATCTAAATTTTGTCAGTAAAAGCTGAAAAATCAAAATCATTTGGAGAAAAAAAAGAAAGTAGAAGTATTAAACAATAAATACAATGAAATTCTAACACATAAAACTAGTTTAGCTTTAGAAAAACTAAAAAATAATACATTAGCCATTTCCCCCAAATATCTACATAATTTATCCACAAGAATCAAAATACAATCAAAAACTAATAACATTAAAAGTATCTTCCATGAAAAAAGGGAAAATGTCTTGGATATTGGTGACATTCTCGATGCCTATAGAAATCACTATATGGAACATTTCCAAAAGGAAAATACACATATTGATCAATTAAATATAGATGAAAAATGTTCTAATATAAAAAATACCAGAAAAATTAAAAGTAGATCTGCAAGCACCCATATCCTACAACAAAATTACAGATACAATAAAAGAGGGTAAACATAGTAAAGCTCCAGGTATATATGGCATAATTATGGAAATATATAAACGTTTTCCTTCAAAGATACTATCCCACTTCCATAAAACTCTATTGGAAATTCAGTCACAAGTTGTAGTACCACCTTCATGGAGATATTCCTTAATCACACCAATCCTAAAAGAAAACAAATCCCCAAACATCTGTACCTCATATAGACCTATATCATTATTAAATAATTACTATAAGATATTTATGACAATATTAACTAACAGAATTAAAATGCCACTATCCAAAACAATAATGATCAAACTGGATTTATATATCATAGACACACACATGACAATATTAAAAGGATACTTTCTCTGATAGATTATGTTAATAATGAAAATAAAGAAACACTCATAACTGGCTTAGATATAGAGAAAGCCTTTGATTCCCTAAATTGGGACTATTTATTCAAAATCCTAATGCTATTTGAATTTCCTTCATCCTTTGTTCATCTCCTAAAGAATATATATACAAATGATTTAGCGTATGTCAAGTTAGGTCCGTCTACCTCTGAATATATACCTATAACAAAAGGCACTAAACAATGATGTCCTATGTCACCAATTCTATTTGCTCTGGCTATTGAAATATTGGCAGATTCAATTTGTAACAATATAAAAATCAAAGGCATAGATGTTTATGAACAATACAGTTCTAAAGTAATACAATTTGCTGATGACATATTACTAACATCTAATACAAAAGAGTCATTAGAAGAATTACATATATTAATTGACAAATTTCACATGACTTCAGGACTCCATTTCAATAAATCAAAATCAAAATTTTATTTTTAAATAAAAAAATCTGCAGACTAAGGGGATCACATCATAGGGAAACAAAAATATACCTTAAAATATCTGTTAATTGAGTTGTTCAAGGATAATAATGAATCAGTCTAAAAAACTGCAATAATATCATCAATACAATTAAAATCGCTGAGGAAAAATGAAACAAAATAATATTAACATTTGAAGATAAACTACAGTTAATAAAATGGTTTGCTGCTCAAGATCCTATATATAGCCTTGGCAATGCAACTGTTACCAGAAAGCAATATACTTAAAGAAATAGATTCATGCCTAATAAAAATTTTTATGGTTTCCCAAAAGAAACAGAATAGCTTTAATACATCATATCAGACCATGGAAACAGGGAGGATTAACCTTTCCTGATATAGAAACATATATAAAAGCATCAATATCTAAAACAATCTCAGACTGGATAAGTCCAAATTACTCTGCAAATTGGAAAGCATTATTAACTATAAAATCAATAAATTAATTTGATTTACAAAAAAAAAATTTCAAATAGATAAAAATAATTTGCCATGGCACATATTATGTATTAGCATACAATATAACATAACTAAACCCACTAAAACTCATATGATTAATTATTACATTGACTCATTTATGAAAATTATTAATGCAAATATAGATTTAAAAATCTGGCTTAAACAATCCTAGCAAGCGATCACATCTGCTGAAATATTTAAAACTGAACAAAGCACAAATTGTTTTCCTTCAAGAAACTCATTTCAAAACAAATGACAATTACAAATGTAATCCTAAGGAATATATGATATTAGTGCAATCCACTTATAAGACAAAGACAAAAGGAGTAACAATTTTATGGAAAACAAATGTGATTAACCCAGAAATCATTTATAAGTATGAAGATAAAGAAGATCTTATGGCATTAGTAATAGTTAAATATAATAACAGAATATGGACCCTAGCTAGTCTATACTGGTTCCCAGGCATTGTAACAGGAACTGTTAAAAAAAAACTTGGATTTCATTTCTAATAATTATAAAGGCATCTCAATATTAGCAGGAGATTTTAACTGTATATTTGATATTTCTGAAACTACAAATAAACTACAAATAAAAGGCTGCTACATACATCTGCTGTATCAAAAGCTTTAAACAAGTGGGTAGAATCATTTCATCTTGTAGATACTTTCAAATTTAAAGAAGATAAATCTCTGCCATTTTTCCATCAAGATCACAGATTTGGTACCCAAACTTGAATAGATAAAATATTTGCTGCCCATGACTTACACTCTAACATCATTAATTTCTCAATCACTCACTGCCCCTTTTCAGACCACAATTCATTGATACTAAAACTTCAAAATGAGTACAAACCATTAATCTTTAACTCCAGAATTCCAGCATATATAACTAAAATTAAAGAGTTCAAACCCTGGTTCTTATCTTAATTACAGTTCTTCTTAGATATTAATTACACCACAGGGATAAATAAAATAATGATATGGGACTCATTAAAAGCTTACATATATGGTAAAACCCTAACTTGGTATAAAAAAAATCAGAGAATGGGATTCTGAATTATTAGATCTACAATCTAAATTTTGTCAGTAAAAGCTGAAAAAATCAAAATCATTTGGAGAAAAAAAAGAAAGTAGAAGTATTAAACAATAAATACAATGAAATTCTAACACATAAAACTAGTTTAGCTTTAGAAAAACTAAAAAATAATACATTAGCCATTTCCCCCAAATATCTACATAATTTATCCACAAGAATCAAAATACAATCAAAAACTAATAACATTAAAAGTATCTTCCATGAAAAAAGGGAAAATGTCTTGGATATTGGTGACATTCTCGATGCCTATAGAAATCACTATATGGAACATTTCCAAAAGGAAAATACACATATTGATCAATTAAATATAGATGAAAAATGTTCTAATATAAAAAATACCAGAAAAATTAAAAGTAGATCTGCAAGCACCCATATCCTACAACAAAATTACAGATACAATAAAAGAGGGTAAACATAGTAAAGCTCCAGGTATATATGGCATAATTATGGAAATATATAAACGTTTTCCTTCAAAGATACTATCCCACTTCCATAAAACTCTATTGGAAATTCAGTCACAAGTTGTAGTACCACCTTCATGGAGATATTCCTTAATCACACCAATCCTAAAAGAAAACAAATCCCCAAACATATGTACCTCATATAGACCTATATCATTATTAAATAATTACTATAAGATATTTATGACAATATTAACTAACAGAATTAAAATGCCACTATCCAAAACAATAATGATCAAACTGGATTTATATATCATAGACACACACATGACAATATTAAAAGGATACTTTCTCTGATAGATTATGTTAATAATGAAAATAAAGAAACACTCATAACTGGCTTAGATATAGAGAAAGCCTTTGATTCCCTAAATTGGGACTATTTATTCAAAATCCTAATGCTATTTGAATTTCCTTCATCCTTTGTTCATCTCCTAAAGAATATATATACAAATGATTTAGCGTATGTCAAGTTAGGTCCGTCTACCTCTGAATATATACCTATAACAAAAGGCACTAAACAATGATGTCCTATGTCACCAATTCTATTTGCTCTGGCTATTGAAATATTGGCAGATTCAATTTGTAACAATATAAAAATCAAAGGCATAGATGTTTATGAACAATACAGTTCTAAAGTAATACAATTTGCTGATGACATATTACTAACATCTAATACAAAAGAGTCATTAGAAGAATTACATATATTAATTGACAAATTTCACATGACTTCAGGACTCCATTTCAATAAATCAAAATCAAAAATTTTATTTTTAAATAAAAAAATCTGCAGACTAAGGGGATCACATCATAGGGAAACAAAAATATACCTTAAAATATCTGTTAATTGAGTTGTTCAAGGATAATAATGAATCAGTCTAAAAAACTGCAATAATATCATCAATACAATTAAAATCGCTGAGGAAAAATGAAACAAAATAATATTAACATTTGAAGATAAACTACAGTTAATAAAATGGTTTGCTGCTCAAGATCCTATATATAGCCTTGGCAATGCAACTGTTACCAGAAAGCAATATACTTAAAGAAATAGATTCATGCCTAATAAAAATTTTTATGGTTTCCCAAAAGAAACAGAATAGCTTTAATACATCATATCAGACCATGGAAACAGGGAGGATTAACCTTTCCTGATATAGAAACATATATAAAAGCATCAATATCTAAAACAATCTCAGACTGGATAAGTCCAAATTACTCTGCAAATTGGAAAGCATTATTAACTATAAAATCAATAAATTAATTTGATTTACAAAAAAAAAATTTCAAATAGATAAAAATAATTTGCCATGGCACATATTATGTATTAGTATACAATATAACATAACTAAACCCACTAAAACTCATATGATTAATTATTACATTGACTCATTTATGAAAATTATTAATGCAAATATAGATTTAAAAATCTGGTTTGATCTTTTAACACCATTTATAGTCACAAAAAATTTTCCACATAAAATATATAGAGAAATTATTAATTCCTGGGAACAGAAAGGATTTGTTTGTTGGTTCCAATGTGTCAAAGAACTAAAAGTTTTAGATATGCAAGTAATAAAAACAATATACAAAACTCCACAACAGGACTGGCTAACTTTACAGAGTATCCTGTCATATTCACAAGATTTATGTAGAATAATTAACAATTTTTCATTTAAAGAAATACCTAAATTTATGAAATACATATATGAAATCATATATAATGACTTTGACATAGGAAACCGTATTTCAAAATTTTACAAAATATTGATAAACTAGAAAACATCACCCAAAACCTTATATTGGAAATATATAACAAAAGGACACTCAATACAGTTAACTGAAGATATGAAAACAAATATATTATTATCAATAAAATATGCATCCTTTACACAATTCTGGAAAGTTTTTTAATTGGAAATGCTTGCATAGAGCATTCTTAACCCTAGACAGAATCAGTAGAATTAGTTCTTCCATAAAAGGAATATGTTGGCGATGTGAGCAAGTACACAATGCAGATTGGCACCACATTTTCTTTGATTGTGTTAAAATTAAGCCAGTTTGGAATGGTATTAATAACTTTCTACAAGCTTTATTTTATGAATCATTTTATTTAACTAATGCTCTTGCATTATTAAATGCCAGTTAAGGTCCTCATTTGAATAGGTCAAACATTTATCTAGTATGGACTATATTTGCAATTTCAATGAAGTGTATAACAAGAAGATGGAATACAAATACAATACCAAATTTAGAAGACTTCTACAGCCTACTGAAGACCACAGCATTATTGGAAATTAAAATTAAAGAACTAAGAATTTATCCAAAGCTATTTATCAACAACCCTTGGGGAAAAGTCTTATTATTGATTGACACTATACAATAATTAATAACAAATACGGAACTCCATTCAAACAAACCGATAGTCTTTATTACAGTTTTAAATCCACCAGATTGAGCGCTTTCATCTGCCCTGAGCAGATTTCATCAGAATAATTAGTATACAGTGCCTCACATTTTTATACCATTCTAAACTGCAGTAATTATTCAATAATTACCAAATTGAATCAATCATTCCATAAACATGTTAAAAAGGTTAAAAAAGCAAAAATAAATAACTAACTGACTTGTCCAGACCAATTTTAACCCATTAATGTGTTTCTGTTCTTAATCTTCTTTATAAAGTGCTACTGTGCATATAAATACTTAAAAAATACTTATGAAATATATATATGTATATATAAAATATTAGTGCTCATTCATATATGTTATATTTTATAATGTACATATTATCAAATAATTAATATAGTATATTTTGTTTTGAATTATTCAAACCTTTTAATATGTTTCTAGGTGTAATTTTGTTATCTGTGCTACAACTTGGGTTATTTTATTTCAAAAGATAAACATAAATAAACCACACTGTTTATTAAATCTTAATTAATAAATATAAATGTAATAAATATTATTGTTGTAAGGTGTATTTCAAAGGGCTAAAAGTAAATAAATAGACATATTAATAAATATAGGTGGAAGACAATGTGGAAATATAAAAATATATAAATATATAAAGATATATGTTATGTTATGTTGAACAAATGGAAATATAAAAAGCATGTAATGAAAGCTAAATTAATAAACTATAATACGTTATAATAAATACGAGACCTGTTACTACTAGTATGAAGTGAGGAGTTGTCGTCATAAATTTCACATTCTAAAATGTTGTTATCAAAAAATATATATGTTATGTATATAATTAAAACATTTAATAAATAATTATATCTAAAATTGTTTAAAAATATGTATATATATATACAATATATAATAATACATGGTTCTAATAAAAATCGTGTATTATATAAATATAAACATTGTATATTCTATTAAATATTAACAAAATCAAACTGAGGCAGCTTTATCAATAAGTATTGCCTTAATATTAATATATTCGTTGAGACCTCAGGAAGTTGAATTTAAGTTTAATTAATAAACAGGAAGAACCTTTTAATAAAAGTAATAAAAATTCACAGGGTAGCAACTCTGAGGGAGATATTGTCACTACTTCTCCAAAGTTAAAAAGGAGTAGTATTTATAATCCCCCACTACATCCGGTTATCAACATGTTTGAAAATATAGTAACTAATGAAATTTATGAGACATACGGTCAATTTAGGAAAAGGTCTACAAGTAATAATTTAAATCAAGCTGAAATTAAACTTCTTGATTCCTTAAAGGAAAGGGTTGATTTAAGATTTATGCAACCGGATAAAGGAGGGGGAGTGGTTATTTTTGAACAGGAAGCATATAATGATGTGTTAATCGATATGCTGAGTGTCAAGGAAACTTATACAACAGTTTCATTTAACGAAGTTCAAACAGCTTATAGAAGGATAGATTCATTGTTGGAAGAGTACCTTACAGAAAACAGGATAGAAATTGGGATTTACAATTTCTTAAAACAAAAACACCCACGTATATCCCAATTCTTTGGAATACCTAAAATTCACAAAAATATATTGAAACCTCCTTTCCGTCCCATAGTTTCAGCTAAGAGCTCTAAGACGCACCCTTTGGCAGTATTCATTGATCAAACATTAAAAAATGTTGTTAAAAAACAAGAACATTTAGTTCAAGACTCATGGGATTTCCTGGGCAAAATTACTGAAAACGTTTGGTCTGATACTTGTAAATTGGTTACTGTAGATGTCAGGGACCTTTTTACCTGTATTCCTAGGGTTGAAGGGTTTGAATATTTTGAGAATGTTGTCCACAGATACCTAGAGGCTTCTACAGACACAAAATTATTAGTATTGGAGTTGACAGAAACAGTATTGGATAACAACTTTATAACCTTTCAGGGAGAATATTATAGACAAGTGATGGGGGTAGCTATGGGGGCAGCTTGTGCCCCCACATATGCAAATCTTGTCCTCCTTGGTTGGGAGGAAAAATATATTTTTCCAAGCACATTTAAGAAAAATATTAAAATATATCTCAGGTTCTTGGACGATATCTTCATTGTTTGGGAAGATGACAATGAAAATGAAATGGAAGAGTTTATGAAATATATTAACAGAACTACTAATTTTTTGTCCTTCACCCATGAAGTCCAAGACCTGAGTATTAATTACTTGGACATTACCCTAAGCAAAAATGCAAAAGGTTTCAAGTCGAATATTTTTCGTAAAGACACTTGGTGCAACAACTACCTCCACTATAACAGCCTACACCCGTTTCACCAAAAGAAAAGTGTTATTAAGGGACAGGCTGTTAGGATCGCAAGAATGACATCAGAACGTAATGATTTGTTAAATGAGTTTAGATTTTTGATGAAAACATTTTTAGAAAGAGGTTATCCTAGAGAGCTGGTTGATGAAATATTGGATGAAGTATATAGAGGGTGGGGTAAGAAATATAAGCCCCTGTTAGGACAAAAGTTAACATATAAAGAATATCCAAGTCACAACACAAAGGATTTTTCAAAAGCATGTATTACAGAATACAATGAATTTTCAGATTATTTTACTAGAATTTTAGAAGAAAATTGGTCTATATTGAAGACCAATAAAGAAATACATGAAATTGTTGGGAATAGACCATTACTGACCTATAAGACTGGCATGAATTTTAAAAGGTTATTTGAGAGAGATAGAAATACGTTTGACAAAAAAGTGAAGAATGGAACAACTAAGTGTGGGAGTTGTCGACAATGTAAACATATCAATCAGGCTGAGAATATAATACTCAAAAATGGTCTTAATAGTAAGGTATTTTTTAGTAAGGGCAATTGCCGTAGTAAGATGTTGGTTTATTTAGCCGCTTGTACCAAATGCACCTCCTTCTATGTAGGCAAAACTGAGAGGGTACTGAAGGAGAGAATTTATGAGCACACCAATGATATCAAGGTGAAAAAGGAGACCAGTGCCCTCTACAAACATTCAGTAAATTGTGTAGGTTTTACAGATTTTAAGTTTGCCATTTTAGAGTCAATGAAAATGGATACAAGGGGAGGTGATTACAAGAACAACCTACTATTGAGAGAGATTAAGTGGCAGTTGAGACTGAAATCTAATTATTTGCCGGGTCTCAATGAATATATTAATATTAAGGCAATACTTATTGATAAAGCTGCCTCAGTTTGATTTTGTTAATATTTAATAGAATATACAATGTTTATATTTATATAATACACGATTTTTATTAGAACCATGTATTATTATATATTGTATATATATATACATATTTTTAAACAATTTTAGATATAATTATTTATTAAATGTTTTAATTATATACATAACATATATATTTTTTGATAACAACATTTTAGAATGTGAAATTTATGACGACAACTCCTCACTTCATACTAGTAGTAACAGGTCTCGTATTTATTATAACGTATTATAGTTTATTAATTTAGCTTTCATTACATGCTTTTTATATTTCCATTTGTTCAACATAACATAACATATATCTTTATATATTTATATATTTTTATATTTCCACATTGTCTTCCACCTATATTTATTAATATGTCTATTTATTTACTTTTAGCCCTTTGAAATACACCTTACAACAATAATATTTATTACATTTATATTTATTAATTAAGATTTAATAAACAGTGTGGTTTATTTATGTTTATCTTTTGAAATAAAATAACCCAAGTTGTAGCACAGATAACAAAATTACACCTAGAAACATATTAAAAGGTTTGAATAATTCAAAACAAAATATACTATATTAATTATTTGATAATATGTACATTATAAAATATAACATATATGAATGAGCACTAATATTTTATATATATATACATATTTCATAAGTATTTTTTAAGTATTTATATGCACAGTAGCACTTTATAAAGAAGATTAAGAACAGAAACACATTAATGGGTTAAAATTGGCCTGGACAAGTCAGTTAGTTATTTATTTTTGCTTTTTTAACCTTTTTAACGTTTATGGAATGATTGATTCAATTTGGTAATTATTGAATAATTACTGCAGTTTAGAATGGTATAAAAATGTGAGGCACTGTATACTAATTATTCTGATGAAATCTGCTCAGGGCAGATGAAAGCGCTCAATCTGGTCGATTTAAAACTGTAATAAAGACTATCGGTTTGTTTGAACGGAGTTCCGTATTTGTTATTGGTTGCAGTTTGGTTCATTTTACAACTATACAATAATTAATCAGACACTCTGATAATGGATTGCACATACTTATAAAGTAACTAAATACATTAAGACCTGTTATAGTGTTAGGCTAATGTAAACAGTGTACATAGTTATTTAAGATGTTATGTATGAATACTAGAATTCATTCAAATCTATTAGAAAAATAAAAAAAAAATTTGAGATAAAAAAAAGAAAAAATTCTGGTATGTGGGTCAAATCTATATATGTGATTTCCATAGGAATGTACATATATACTGGGAATTATGTAGGCACTCAGCCATTTCTGCACCTCAGTGACCTTCTGTTGAAGATCCTCAGCATTCCTCTGATACAGGTCACCATAGCAGTGAAGAACCTGCACTCCACTGCAATAAATTCCAGTGTGACATTGGTGCTCCCTCACAATCTGGTTCCAGATGTCAATCACAACAAAGTTCCATGGTCTTGTTGTTATGCAAAGCCCCACTCAAGTGTTGACAGCCAGCATCTGGGTGGTCTCCTCAATTCAACTGGGTGCCCAGACATATCAAAGCCTCCTCACAGTAGCCCTGTTAATAATGATATTCAGATAATAAACTTCTAAAAATTGCTCACTGAGGTCCCACCCAGTTTGCAGGTAGCAATGGTCTGATCTGTAAATGCATCAAAAGAACATTTTAAAAGTGGCACTTATAGGAGGGTATAAGATCATCAGAGGGTAATGGGCACATGCTACACATGGTCCCATTTAATTGTTATGCCAAGCTATTAGTCAATGCACTGAATTCTGAGAACTTATGCAGACATGCACAAATGAGATTCCAAACCTTGAATGTTAATGAACCTCCTTAATTATATTATGGTGAAGCTGTGAACACATAGCTGGTCCTACTTTCAGGTATACCTGTCTTACAGGTAGCTTCAAAGTTAATGTGGCACCTGCTGACATTACTGTAGTAGGATATATTTCTCTCCTTATAAACCTATACAATTATTATTACTTCATACAAATGTATTTATACATGCTTACATTGATGTGTTTAGCTAAATTTGTCTGCAATACCAAATGTATATGAATTATCTGGAAGATTGTAATATTGACCTGTATAAATACAGCTGGGTGCATCTTAATTAGTAACAAGCAGGGATTCCTCATATGCAGTTGTACAGATAAATGTAAAGAGTTCCAGTGAACAGTACATATGGATGTACTGACAAAATATCAGTATGTATTGTTGGTGACCCTTTACATTCTGAGGTATACTTATGGAAACTGACATGTGCCAGAAACATGGCCTCAAGGTGAATACCAATAAGTGCATCATCATCATCCCCTTTGGGGAGAGTGATTTCCCCACAAATTATCCCATTAATAATAATGTCCTAAGCACACAATCAGTCATGAGGCATTTGGGAACCCAGGTTGATAGCAACCTGACTTTTAACCACCATGTTGCTTCCATTGTACAGAAAGCCTTCTACATGGCCCACCTCATAAGTAAGGGTATCTCATCCAGAAACAAACAGGTCATAACATCCCTGCATTCTTCCCTTATAAGGCCCATTATTGAGTACAACGACCCTTTCAGCATGTACCTTGCAAAGCACATACAGCAGCTGGAGACACCACAGAATTTCCTCACCAGGGGAATCCAGGGCCTCAAACATCTACCATACACAGATAGGCTGAAAGCCCTAGCCCTCTACTCAGTTTCATACAGACTCCTCAGAGGTGACCTCTGTCTGGCATATAAGATGATCACAGACCTCATCTTGATGGGACTGCTATATATTCGCAAGTCAAGCTCCACTCGAGTAACTCGCACGTGTGGCCTCAACCTGATCTGTGACATCAACAGGACTTGTTGGCAGGACAGATTTGTGTCCCAGAGACTCCCCCATCTATGGAATAGACTCCCTCTCCATGTCAAGCAAAGTACCTTTTTACCCCTTTTTATGCACAACCTGGATAACTGGATGGGAAACAGAAACTATAACTCTGGGATTCCACCCGCATCCCTGCTGGACAGGGGCATCATGTACTGACTTGTCTAAACATGGGCTAAACTCTTGGCTAGGCTTAGAAGGCCCTCAGGGCCAATAGCCTAGTAACCTCCTATGATCCTATGTTCAGAGACTATCCATATGTTGCAAGTTCAGTGACTATGTTATGGATATTCATTGATGTTTAGTAATACATGTACTATATATAGTCCCACAATAAAAATATTTCTGTGTTCATAGCTGGTTACCTTGAACTGTCAGTGGTGTGCTTATGTATAATGAAGCTTTCCAATGGCTTCCATAGCTTGTATAATCGTGATTATACAGATACTTTCTGTTAAAAATAATATAGTAGTAGTTTTCATTGAAATTCATCTCGTACACATGAAATGGGTATACCATTGACTACTCTCTATTGATTATATCAAAATGTAGCTATTCAAGCATAACAGTTCATGTTGCTATGACTGCTTGTTTTCCATAGGTTTCCAGTTTAGTCTCATGTCATATAACATCGATTGACAGTACATGCCATTATTAGGATGCAGCCAATGAACTGTGGTTATGTATGAGAGCCATCCAACATTACTGGTTTACACATATGTTATGAATAAGTTAATGTGAAGTGCATTCAAGCTGCACTGATCATGTGGCACAACAATGGTGTAGTTGACCTTCCACTGTTGTGATATCCACTGTAATGAGTTCATATCCTACATTTGTTGTCTTCAGATATTGCACGTTATGATGTTCAAGCATTACTTTCATATATCATGTGAAGTTTTATATGTCACACTACTATACAGGATAGAGACTATTTTCTATATTTTTGCAGTGCACATGAATGCAGACAAGATCATAGGATCATAGGAAATTACTAGGTTATTGGCCCTGAGGCCCTTATAAGCCTAGCCAAGAGTTTAGTCCATGTTTAGACAAATCAGCACCCGATGCCCCTGTCCAGCAGGGACATGGGTGGAATCCCAGGAGTATATTTTCTGTTTCCCATCCAGTTATCCAGGTTGCACTGAAAAAGGAGTAAAGAGGTACACTACTTGATGTGGAGTGGGAGTCTCTTCCATAGATGAGGGAGTCTCTGGGACACACATCTGTCCCACCAACAAGTCCTGTTGATGTCACAGACCTGGTTGAGGCCACGCATGCGGGTTACACAAGTGGAGCTTGACTTGCGGATATGCAGCAGTCCTATCAAGGTGGGATCCATGATCACCTTGTATGCCAGACATAGGTCACCTCTGAGGAGTCTGTATGAAACTGAGTAGAGGGGTAGGGCTTTTAGCCTATCTGTGTATGGTAGATGTTTGAGGCCCTGGATTCTCCTGGTCAGAAACCTCTGTGGTCTCTCCAGCTGTTGAATCTGCTTTGTGAGGTACATGCCGAAAGGTGTGTTGTACTCAGTAATGGGCTTTATAAGGGAAGAATACAGGGATGTTATGACCTCCTTGTTCCTGGATGAGATACCCTTACTTATGAGGTGGGCTATGTCAAAGGCTTTCCATACCATGAAAGCAACATGGTGGACTAAAGTCAGGTTGCTATCAACCTGGGTGAGCATATCCCTCATGACTGATTGAGTGCTTAGGACATTGTTATTAATGTGATAATTTGTGAGGATGTCACTCTTCTCAAAGTGGATGATGATGCATTTTTTGGTATTCAACTTGAGGCCATGTTTCTGGCACCAGTTAGACCCTCCTAGAGGATGTCTACATCACTAGGGCAATTGATGATAGCACCCAGCTTGCAGTCATCTACAAACTTGGTCAGCCATAGCCCACTGGTTTTGGCCTGCACCTCAGAAAAGTATATCCCAAATAACAGAGGCCCCAAGACCAAACCCTGGGGTATGCCACTTGTTATGGGTCTACTGCTTGAAGTGGGTTCCCCTATTTTGACTACATGGGTTCTATTAGTGAGCCAGTTTGCTAACCATCTGGTAACATATGGATTGATGCCTAGTTGAGAGAGTTTATCTATTATGCCCGAGTGTGGGAAATAGTGTCAAAGGCTTTGGCCAGGTCAAGGTAGGTGGTGTGCACAGTCTTCCCCTCATCAATGGTTTCTTGACTGTCTCAACCAAGTTGACCAAATTTAGCAGACATGACTTCTCCTTGCTAAAGCCATACTGTGTGGGATCAAGTGTTTGGAGGCTGACAATGTCCTTGTTAATGAGGTCCACGATAATCCATTCCATGGCCTTGCAGATTGGGCTAGTTCAGCTCATGGGTCTATAATTTCCTGGATCAGTGGATACTCCACCTTTGTGTACAGGGATGACAGTGGCTGTCCTCCACTCAGTTGGGATGATACCACTACTCAGGCTTTGGTTGAATAGGGTGCCTAATGGTGCTGCAACTTCCTGCCTGAGTTCATGTAGGATGCAGCCTGGGATGTTATCAGATCCCATGGAGGCTGTATTTTTTTGCCTTTGAGAGAACAGTGATGACCTGTTCCCTAGATATAAGGGGAAGGGGGCAGGTACTGGGGATGTCCTGATTTACTGATGGGGGGGACAGACAGGTAAAGTTTTCGTTGAATCTGTCAGCCAGTAAGTTTGCTATATCTACAGCATTTGTATATATGGTGTCCTTGACCACCAGTTCTGAACAGATCTGGGTGCTTCCTTTGAGGTTGCAGATATATGTAAAGAAGGCCTTATGACTGCCTCTATTAGATGTGGCCAATTTAGACTTGAAGTTTGCTTTGGAGGATTTCACTGGTGCTCTTATTTGCTTGTTCAGGCTAATGAGACATTGCTTCCAGTTGGCCACCTGCTCCTTCTTGATCTTGGACAGCAATTTATTTCCTTTAGTTATAGAGTTTATTTATTGCAGATGCCCACCAGACAGGTTTACTCTTCCTTCTGGAGGATGATTTAGTCCTGTCAGGTATTCCTGATTCTATGTATCTATATAAATGCTCGTATAGTGCTTTGGTGTGGTTTTGGATATTGGTGCCATTTCCTACAGAGGGGGAGGGGGCTATGAAGCTGTTAATACCATCTCTCAGGAGGCTGTAATCAGCTTTGGAGATGTTTTTATTTCTGATCCTAGATAGAGGGGGTTGGGGGAGGTGATCACTTTGAAAGTGACTGCTTTGTGGTCAGATCTTACCAGGGAGGATGATACTATAGGGGATGCTGCAGTGGTTACTCATGTTGATTAATACTAAGTCCAAGATATTATCACTCCTTGTAGGGGTATCAACTAGCTGTTCCAAAGCATTTGCATTGACAAAATCAAGGAATCTCTGGGCATTTGTGTTCTGGCATGACTAGTTCTTCCAGTCTATGTTTGGGAAGCTAGAGTCACCCAGGATTAGGGTAAAGGGTTGAATCTTGATAGATTCGAAAAAGTCCAAATAGGCAGATTGGGCATCTTGAGTCAGATTTGGGGGCTGGTAGCTAGCTATGATTTGGATAGGGGTCTTGTCAATGGTTAACTGCACCTGGAGTGTCTCCCGTGTGTCATACTGTTTGACCAGTCTGGATGTGTGTATGTCTTTAATGTATATTGGACCTCCACCTCCTTTGACTTTACTGGCCACAGTTTGGGGTCTGAATGTATGACAGAATGAGTAACCAGGTAAGGCTGGGGTGCTCACTGCATCTTTGAACCAGGTTTCTGTGATGGCACAGATGTCAGCATTTTCCAGGGTTAGGAATGCTTGCAATGAGTGCAGTTTCATGTTTAGACTCCTAGCGTTTAGCAGCATGACTTTTAATTTGTGTTTTGTTGAAATTTTTATGTTGGTAGTTTTAACCTTATTACTTTTCCTAAAACAGGCACTATAGGGGAGGAAAGAGCCTTTGCTAGAAGCCTGAAGCCCAGGTGAGACAGATGCAGGCCATCTCTGGCAAAGCATTGTGGCCTGTCAATCATATCTTCCCAGGCTGTTAGGTACTGGATCCCCCTGGAATGACAACAGAAACTAAGCCAATTGTTAAAGTCAATCATTTTCACTTTGTATTGGGGCATCATTCTGGGTGACGGCAGAATGCTGCTTACAGCTAGGGACATACCTGCCTGGGACACATAATCAGCAAGCTCAATCATGTCTCTCTTCATATAGTCCAGGGAGGTATGTCTCAAGTCATTCACGGCAACATGGACTATGCCAGAGTCATAACAATACCTGTTGTTGGGAGACTTGAGTGCATGACATGGCAGATTCTGGCACCTGACAGACAACTAACTGTGACTTTCTCCTTATCCAGCCTGGTTAGAGGCATGTCTGTGTGTCTCACAATGGAGTATCCTATAAGTAATATGTTGGGTTTATGGTGAATCCTTAGTAGGTGTGAGGCACAGGTGTGTGGTCAGTTGACATATGCTGCTGACATAGTCCTGTTGGCCTCCATTTGAATCTGATTATGTGCATATTACTGTCTTCCAGATGGCAAAAAGACCTATGGGTGACAATTTTTTTGCTCTGTGCTAGCATGGATATAGAGTGCTTGGATGGGCAAAGAATACAGTTTGGATGAGTGCAGTGTGGACAGACCTTAACAACATGATCAATGCTGTAGGAGGTCACAACAGATTTCCGGAGGCCTGTCACTGACAGTGCTCTGACATGATTCTATGGTATGGATGTTGAGGGATGCCACCAGTGGTGGCCCACTAGTGACTTCCCCAGACTAGCTGACACAGTTTCTGGCATCCTTATATACAGCAAGAGTTGAGCAACATATACCTAGGGATGGGATAGAAGCAGGTGTGCCAGGCTGCACATGTATGTGGTACTTTGTATAACATTGTTACATACAGAGTACCTCAGTATATTCATGCATTGTTATATTTGTGTTGCAGCAGCAGAACCGTGTTGTGCACATGGAGGCTTACTCGCTGACAGTGAAGTGTAATGGTATGTTATTGTACAACTGCAGCACACACATAACACTTCCAGCAATGTGTGTACCATTTTCTGAATTTATTTGGACTGGTCCATTCACTTCTACATAGCAGCAAGACATGATATGTGAGTATCTCCATATATTGTTACTGTAGCCATTACCTGTTATAGCATCTGCCACCTGTCATGCCAGTGATGTATACAGATATTTTTTGTTTCTCTGCCATTGTAACCTACATATCCATCTTGAGATATGAGCCATGCAGGTGCACCTATGGACAGACCAGGTATGGTTTCCCACCATGTTTATAGGCTGTTGCTCTGTTTACCACACCTGTGTTGTATGAAATTAATGTTGCTGTTTTTCATACACAGAGACATCTGGCCAACATGTGCACTGTTTGTCATGTGAGTTTAACCATATCCTGTTGCTCTCTTGTATATGTCATCATATACCTCTGCCTGCATTCATGACTGTGTTGCTTAAACACATAGAATGCTTTATTTGCATTTTCCCACTACGAGATCTGCATTACAACAGACGATTCAGTCACCACACATGGAGGTTGTAACTGGTATGCTACTTACTCTGTTTCCTAGATGTCAGTGCTGTTACTTCTATTAATAATAATAAAGTTTTTTATTGGAAAATTTGCTATGTTTCCACAAGATTGATGTTGTTATTGTTTTGCCTTAAGAGGTTAAGAGGTATGGTCTGGCTACAATATGCATCAGATGTGGACAATCCAAGTAGCAATGTACAAAGGGAAGGGCACAATTGTTGTCATTTTGTTTAGTTGAGGATGGTTTAAGAAATACAAGAGGACATGACTTTCACAGGAAATTGTTTGACTGAGAGAAATGAGGTGTATAAAAACAAAACGTGTTTTGTTTTTTTGTTGCTGTTATTTGGAAAGTGTTAGATCTGTAATGAAAGGGTTATTGATAAGAAGAGCCAGGATCAGTGGATGTATTGGTTGTGCTAGTGGTAATGGTGCTGTGTGTATGTGTGTGTGTGTGTGTGTGTGTGTGTGTGTGTGTGTGTGTGTGTGTGTGTGTGTGTGTGTGTGTGTGTGTGTGCGGGTGTGTGCGGGTGTGTGTGTCTGTGTGTCTGTGTGTGCACGCATGAGCACATACTCATGAGTGTCTTCAGGGACACAGCCTCAGCAAATGGTGCAGCACTGCACTGTGCCCTACTGGGCAGCTCCATGGCATGATGGACAGTGGGATTAGCTTCAAGTGCACTCACCTGCCCATGAGAACTGGCTCTGTCAGTAGTTGCACCAGCTTTCCCATAAACTTGTCTAGATGTCAGTGTGCTACCTGACAGTGATTGAGATCTGGTAGAGGACGTGCCAGCATGTAGATGACCTTGACCATAGGGATGGCCTCTTCTGGGTGTAGACACATCCACAGCTGATATTGCAGTGGAAATGCTAGCACTATGGGAGTGGAGTCTTGCTTGTCCATGGCCAAATCTGACAGCATACCTAGGGCATCATCAGTGGAAATTCTGTGAAGACTATCCATCTCTGCCATGGTATCAAGCACCACACTCTGGAATTATGTAGAGGTGGTACTGCTGTTAAGTGAGGCGAATAGCTCCTCCATCTCCGTAGAGGGGTTCAGCAGATGGCCCACCACATGTTGCCCTCTGTTTCTATGATAAACCCTGTGCTATGGGGGTGGAAGAATGGATCATATCCATCACTCAGTGGCACACCATGTCATAATTTTGATCCCGACCAGCTACGGTATAGAAATTGATGATAAATTCACTCCAGAAAGGAGGCAGTCAGCAGAGGTGGAAATAAAGAGTCGTCTACCATGGAGACAGAAGGCCTGTAGTACTACCTCGTTTTCTACCTCTGTAACTGTTGACTTGTGTGTAGATGTAGATTTCTCTGCCAGTTTCTTTGGCATAATCCTTTTGGTATGGAAGACACTGGCATTAACAGCTGCAGTCTCACATGGGTGTTACATGTCTCAACACCATATTATAATAACAGTTCCGGGCCTGACACTAAAACACAGTGTATCTGCAAAACAATCTTACACCTGAATGTCAGGCATTATTGTGTCCTAAGGACAATCCCCTTCCTCCACAAAAAAAAATACCATCTAATGACTGCAAGATAATAAGCATACAACTCAACATAATTTTCAAATACCTTACTAGACATTATTCAGCTATAATGACATATGTGTAAAGCAATGAGTATTACAATGCTGTATGGCACACTTTAACATTGATAGACCCCATTTTACTATGACTGCATTGTACATTATGTAGTACACTTCACTGTACCCCACCAGAGAGCTGTGGTCAATACATGCAGATACACGGAAAAACTGAGCCATAATTATAGGCCTAACAGTAAATAGCACATAAAATTTACTTGCACATATAACTAGGTCTAAAAAGAAAAACATACCTTACTGAAGCAGATAATGGTATTATGTAGAAACAAGTTATTGCAGTAGGAGATCTTGGAATTCAAATTATTTGTCTTCTGTAGTGTGATAATGATCTATAGCTCCAGTAGTGCTCATTTGGGCTCCTTTAGTGCTTTTATCATATAGATTGCCCCATTTGGGCTCCTGTAGTGCTTTTATCATGTAGATTACCCCATATGGGCTCCTGTAGTACCTCTGTCATGTAGATTACCCCATTTGGGTTCAATGAGTGTGCTGATTAGGGCTGACCTCATTACTGTTTCCGACTCACTCAATTTGCATGATGAAAATGCTTGATAAACATCATCTTGAGGTATACACAATGCCATGCATATGTCTGAGCAGCTGCAGTAATCTATCCGAACACCTGTGAAGCCCAGACTACATGGGTTAGGAGAGTGTCTTGCCCACACCTTTCAAGTATACCTTGTATCAATACTCACACAAAACTCCTGGGCGTCAGAGTCAATAACACCCTAAAATATGATATCCATGTCAATCAAGCCATCAAATATGTCAACAAAAATCTGGGCTCCCTATACAGGATCAAACCCTTCCTCACTCCTTTTGTAAGAACCACTATTGCTCAGTCCCACCTACTATCTACCCTCCTCTATGTCTCCCCCCCTTCACTACAGGTGCTACCTCTAGGACCCACCATTGTATCAACCTAACTCAACTAGGATGGCTAGAGTGGCCCCAGTCTTCTCCAATACAACCACCTTATAATAACCCACAAAATACTATATCAACCCGAAAAAACACAAGCACTAAATAAGATCATCAAACCATACAGCAACCTGAGGACACTACGCTCTGCTGACAAACTGCTGGTACAAACAACAAAAAGCATAAATGTGGCTGGGGACTCTATTCGCCAACTCAGTAGGCAAAACTTGGAATATGTTACCTGCCAAACTAACTCACCAATCCTCCTTAATCCAGTTCAAAAAAAGCCTCAAACTACACTTCCAACAGCATTGGCAATGTCCCTGCTTAAACCCCGACTAATCACCACCCTCTGTTCCTGCAAACTCTCCCTAAGCATTTCAGTCTTATACTCTAATAAGTGTATGAATTCTTGAAGGGACTTAGCCCATAACTCCGTGTATTATTGTTTAAAATCAAAGCTGCATGATTTTGATGTTGTCTACTATGTTTTATCCATGTTTGTCACCCTACTGAAAACTGCATATTATACTTATCTCCAAATGTTTCTATTGCTCCCAATGTATTTATACTCTGCTTTCTGGAGCTTTTCTCCCTGGGCCTCCACTGAAAATGGACATATACCCAGTCGGACTTTCCCGGTAAACAAATGTAAAATAAATAAATAAATAACGTTCCTCAGTTTAAATTTTAAAGAGTTATGATCATTGAATACCCACATTGAAACAGGCTGTCACATGTCAAGTGTTAGCAGTTTCTTTAAGTGATAGCCATGGTAAATTACACTGAATAATATTAACTCATCCAGATAAAATTATATATGTATAATGTGGCACATTAACCTTGCTGTAAGCTTCCTAATAAAAGTTGTTAGTAAGCTGCTAGTAAGTGTTCCATATGTTGCCCATTTGTTCACCATTATAGGAGGTGTGTTCCATAGTCTATAGATGGAAGGTTGAGACCAATAGTCATTCTATCTGCAACCATCTAAAGATGGAGTCACCACTGAGCACATATTCTAAGCAACAAACAGAGAGCTAGAGAACTGGCATGTTTCACACTTTAAAGTGTCATGTAGCGATAATAGTTTAGTACCTGTACTTTATTACTTTGCCATCTATTGTGCAAATTAGGTGGTCATCAGTACCTATTAGTGTGTGAATTTTGAAATATGTCAAAGTAATTTGGGCACCAGTCCCTTGTAATTTTTGCTGAGATGTTTGAGGGTGAGAAAAGTATGGCTGGAGATGGTGAGAGTAGTACTCGTTTTAGAGCACAAAGATGGTGTGAGGAGGTGTCCCAAGATTTTTCTGGACGTCCTCCATGAGCAGTGCAAAGGTAAAATCCTGAAAGAGGGTTATTCTAGGTAACAGTATAAGTCTGACACCTGGTATAGTTTGGTCAAAGCTGTCACCTGTGCCACTGGCATCCTATGCACAGGGAAGCAATGTTGTCACCATTCTAGTGACTTAAATCACCAAATTCCTAGCATCCTTGGTTGATGGAAGGCTGAAGTTACTGCACAATCACTACCGCCATTCTGTATGGCACCATACATCTTTTTATTTTGTTCTGTCTTTATCTTCAGTCCCTGCAAAGATTGACAGGAAGAGGGAGGCTCATAGAGACAAACCAGAGCACATAAGAGAATGTCAGGGTAAGTAGAACTTCTGTTGTGAAATATGTTTGTTTGCACAGTGACAGGTAGCAATTAAGAATAATGGTACATAATTATACAGCAGGGGCGTTAGTATAACTATCCAATGTTAGAAATTTGATTCTGTATACCACCCTCTGTATATATTAAGTCTATCCATCCTGAAATTGTTAGGATAGCTGCTGGTTCAAACCTCCCACCTTCCATAAAATCCTACTGTCATGTCATAATTTTAACTGTCAAAGTAAACTAATAAACTTGTGCATAAAATGTTAAATATTAAAATAACTGTGTAGGCCCTATTATTAAAACATTATTTCCTCCACTGTATTTTGTGTGTATGAAAAAAATGAGTGCAATTTCACTATTTGTGTATGACTCTTTCACCGTCCTTTTTATTTTATATATATTTTTTTAAACCTAGACTGACCACTACAGCACAGTCAATCATCCCCACACAGGTGGCAGCAGTAGATCCACCTAAACCACCCCTCCAACAGAGGCATCCAGCATATCAGGGACCCACAATACCAGAGTTGCCTGCACACCTCCTGGTTTACCTGCAACACCTATATCAGGTAGCCCTGAACCAGACAGCAGTATAATGGAACCTGCTGGTAGGAGTACAAGTAGAGATGACAATTATGCCACCGATCAGGAACTGGAAGAGTTTATAGGGAAGATACTGCACAGGAGGTTTGTTACTCACTTTACTTTTATACAGTCTATGCTCCAGTGACTCAACAAATTGCATCCGTGCCCAGCACTGTTTCCAGACCCTGAGGCTGGACCTAATGATGATACCTCCCAAGGTTAGCAATATCCCACTGTGTCAAAGCAAGCAGAGGATGCATCTCAGAACACTCAATTTTATCATCAAATATGGTGTTCTCCCTCAGTTTTGTCTATGCCCACCCCTGTATGTTATACAACCCTACCCTTACCATTGTCTTCCCTCTGTTTGTTTAATGACTCCTTCACCATTACGTTCCCCTCATTCACTGTGTTACCCACCCCTGTCAGTCATGGCTGTCTTCCCTTGTGACCTACCTTTCCCTTTTTATCCACTTTTTACTTCCCTGATTTTCTTCCCCAACTTTTCCCTCTCAAAAAACAAATAAACAAACAAGGGTGCATTTCCCACAAAACAACTACCCCCACCAATGCTTCTCAGCTTCACAGACTTACTCTATACAATGATTGGCTGATAAACTTAATTTGTCTCACAAATAATTGAGGAATTCAGTAAGGAAATAATTAAGACTATAATTGCATTTCACCAGAATTACTGGGCTAAGATGATGCTACCATCCATTCTGCTGATTCCTTATTTGATCACCTTGGGATTTACCCTCTGCTTGCTTCAGCCTTTGACCCCTGCCATATACTCCTCTTCCAACCTTTAATGTGATCAAAAAATATACAAATGCCGTATTTCTGTGGTCATATGATGGTTAACACAGGGCAATGTTACTGGTCATGTACAAGTATAGGGAACTGATAGTTCCCATCCTGTGACAAAAATGGAAAAAATCCACTGAATACACTCAAGCTTTTGTGTTTGTTGCTAACTGAGCTGATCATCAATGTGCAGCACCAGGCAATACTGACATAAGGTCAAGTTAATAGTTTGTTGTCATCAAGTGATGTGTACATTGTCAATACGCTACTGGGAGGGTTTTGAGCTATCAATGGTTATATATTGTTTAGCAATGCTCATCTTTCAGTGTTCCATAATGCTCTTGCATTCCCTTAAATGTGTATTTCCTGACACACTAATTTTTTATCAGCAGATAAATAAGATGCATTGTAATGACAGATTCTTCTGTGGCATCACTTGGTAATGTACATTTCTAGAGAATACCGGTCAGTCAGACATGAGTTCATGTCTGAGGAAGTCTACCTTGTCACAGTCCTCAGAACAATGAGTGCCAAGTACTATTCAATTACAATGTATACATAAAATAAGCATAAACATAGTACATGTTTGTAATAGTTTGCAATTGTGTGCATTGTTCATACAGTAAGGAGAGGATTTTGATCCCCTGCTTATTGTTTGCTGGTTATCAATGTTCATTTTTCAGTGTTCCACAGTGTTCCAACATTCCCTTGAAACTTATGCTTTCTGATGTATCGATTATATGTTCATCTGTCGTATCTCTTGATAATTTAATGATCTACAGAATATTGGTGGATAGGCAGGAAGAAACTAAAATCCACGGATGTGTACATTGCAGCAGTATACTAAAGAATCTGTATCATGTACTACTAATGTAAAAATGAAAATGTGAAGTAAATATAACAGCTTTCATGGCTCAACAGCCTCATGCAGTGATGTTTCATAGTTTCATAATTTAGAATTTCTGCATATTGGCTATGTTCATTCATAACATAGTTTCCAGACGAGCAGAATAAGTAGAGCTCCTATCCAGGTTTCTAAAGACATTTTTAAATACATTAAGCGTATTACTTTTACTTATCTTTAGATGCATATTGTTCTGATACATCACAGGCTGTGTAATAAATTTTAAATTTTAATCTAGCTGAGGATTGACAGTCATCGAATAAGTATGTAAAGCTTGTACCTCTGGAGTTGTGATTATTCATTGAGTAATGTCCTAACTTTCTCATTGTTTATAGCTTTATAAGATAAGCATAATTTTCCATCCAGGTTCCTATAACTTACTGAACAGAAGGTTAGACAATGCAAGCTGAACACTGTAATCAAAGAATGAGAAAAGTTGAATTATGCTTGCAAATTTCATCTGAACACTTTCTAATAGGAGTAAATAACTCTTTGAATAACCACGTAACAGTGAAATATATTCCAAAATGAGTTGTGCATACACAATAAAATGTTTAATCAATACTACATGGCCATGAGATGAGAAGTTTTATAGTATTAGTCCAAATATATTCATGGCTCCCTATTGAAATGTCAGCATTCATAAAGTACAGTTGTGTACACTTACCATAAATGTAGATGTTCGAGTGTATTCACTGTTGCATTCATCACACTAGGGTAATCTGCCTGAAGGTAACCCTCAGTCAGCCCGAATATGAGAGTCTTAGGATTTCTGCATCGGATGCTGTCACTTCTTTCATGACGTCAGGTCATCAGGGGTATAAAACAGGCAGCCAATGCCATTACATCAGTTTTTCTTGCCCCAAATGTCAGAAGCCCCCCAAATAGGAAGCTATTATATGGTGGGGGACACCACCAGTAAAAAGTAAATACCACTGCCATTAAAAATGGCCATACAGATGAGAGTTTGAAAGGATAGAGAAAACTAGGGGGCTGGAGGGAGGAAAACCAGGACTGTAACAGTAAATACAGTCAAACATCTACATTTATGGTAAGTGTACATAACTGTACTATGTTCTTCGTGTTTCACTGTTGCAGTCATCACACTTGGGTTGATTCCCAAAGCTGAGGAAGGGTGGAGGCAGTCAAGAAGTGTTAGCACTGGCTAGCAGGCCTTGTAAGACTGCTGTAGCAAATCCAGCTCAGGATTTAGAAAAAATAGGTTAAGTGGTAATGCTTGGTGAAGGTGTGTACAGAACTCCAGGTTGAAGCTTCCAGAATGTCCCTGGTAGGGACTCCCCTGAGAAATGCTGTAGAGGTGGAAGTATCCCTAGTAGAATGTGGACTGATCCCATGTGGGGTAGGTTTTCCATGGTGCTTGTAGCAGAAATGGATGCAGTGTGCTATCCATTTGGAAATGGTTTGTTTTGAAATGGCCTTGCCCTCTACCCATGTAGCAAAGCTGATTAGCAGCTGGTCAGATTTTCTGAAAGGTTTAGTCTTGTCAAGGTAGAACTTGAGCTGTTTGTGCAGAATCCTTTGCCCTTTATTCTGAGGATTTGGGAAGAAAGTTAGCAAATGGATGGATTGGTTTAGAGCCACACTGGACACCACCTTAGGCATAAAGGATGGGTTAGTCCTGGGGGAAACTCTGTCAGCATGGAAAATAATGAAGGGTTCCACAGCCATTAGCGCCTGCAACACAGACACTCTTCTTGCTGAAGTTATGGCTAAAAGCAAGGCTGTTTTCCAAGAGATGAATTTTAACTCTGCTGAAGCAGCAGGTTCAAAAGGGGGAAGTGTGAGATTTTCCAGTACAAAGTTAAGATCCCAAGCAGGGGTGGGTGCTCTCCTAGGGGGCCTTAAGTTGTTAGCCCCACTCCTCTGAGGAACTGTTTGATGAGAGGGTCGGAAAATAGAGGTGGCTCAGTATTATAATGAGCTGAGATGGCAGAGGCATGAATCTTAATGGAGGAGAAGGATAGGCCTCTGTGGAGTAGCTCTGCTAGGTAATCCAGGATTAGAGGTAAGAAGGGCACTAATGTGTCCTTTCCTTGAGACTTATTCCAAGAACAGTATCTTTTCCACTTTTCAGCATAGGATTCCCTAGTATTAGGCCTTCTGGCTTCAAGAATGACATCCAGCACCTGTTTGCTGAGGGTTGCTGGTGGTGTATTCAGGGGATAAGCCAGGCTGCAAGGTTTAGGGTGTGCAACTGTGGATGCAAAATCTGTCCCTCCTGCTGAGACAGTAGGGTAGGAGTCTGGTGAAGGTGCCAGGGTGGCACAGTTGTCAGACTGTGTAAGAGTGGGTACCAGTGCTGACATGGCCAGTCTGGGGCAATAATAATTGTCCTTGGCCTGTCCTGTTTGATCTTGAGTAGTAGTTTTGGGAGGAGGGGCAGAAGGGGAAAGGCATAAATTGAGAGGTTTTCCCATTGGAAGGGTAGGGCATCCACCTTCCAGACCCTCCTGTGAGGGTTCCTGGTGCAGAATTTGCTCAACTGGTGGTTCTCAGGGGAGGCAAAGAGGTCCACCTCTGGTGTCTCCCACCTCTTGATTAGAAGGTTGAAGGTGTTGGGCTCCAATTTTCACTCATGTGGGTCAAGGAGATTTCTGCTTAAGTCATCTGGCAGTGAATTTTTTATGCCTGGCAGGAACTGAGCTTGTAGATGCACTTGGTTGCTCAAGGCTGTGTTCCACAGGGCCATTGCTAACTTGCAGAGTGGGTAAGAATGGGTTCCCCCCTGCTTGTTTATGTACCATATAACCGTGGTGTTGTCTATTTTTATCAGTAGCTGTCCTGGAAGGATTAGTTATTTGAAGGCTGTCAGAGCATTCTGTACAGCTAGCATCTCTTTTTGATTGATGTGCGGAGAATTTGGCCTGGGCTCCAGTGGCCCTGAATGCATTTGCCTGCCATGTGAGCCCCCCATGCATAGTCTGATACATCTGTTGTCAGGGTTTGGGCGGCAAGGGGTTGAGTGAAAGGCAGTCCCTTGTTGTGGTTGCATGCTTCTGCCCACCAAAGGAACTCTTCCATTAGACAAGATATGATGGGAATTATTGTTCCCAGGTCCTGAGAATGTTAGCACCAAAGAATTTTTAAGTACCATTGAAGTTTCCTCATATGCAGTCTTGCACATGGAATTAACAGAATATATGAGGCCATGATCCCTAGGACTTGCAGTATTTTCCTTGCAGCCATTTGTTTGAAGTAGTTGGACAGAGAGACCTGTTTTTCTGGAGTGAGAAATGTCATCTGGGAAGTTGAGTCAAAAGCTTGCTCCCAGGAATTCAGTCTTTTGACTGGGCACCAGTTATGATTTCTTTTCGTTGATGGTGTACCCCAATGAAGTTCATAGGTTCATAGGTAGGTACTAGGCTATTGGCCCTAGGGCCTATATAAGCCTAGCCAAAGGTACCCTGGCTTTCGCCACCCAAGAAAATTATTTTCCTGTGCCACTGTCGAGCAGAGCCACAGAAGTGATCCCTGGGGTGAATTTCCTATCTCCCATCCAAGTGAGAAGGCTTTTTACAAATGCCAGGTGTTGAAGTAGCAATTTCTGACTGTCTGCCTGAATCAGGCAATTGTCCAAGTATGGGAAAATTTGGATATGTCTCTGCCTGCAATATGCAATGGCTGGAACCAGGCACTTTGTGAATACTCTGGGTGCAGTAGATAAGCCAAAGGGAAGTTCAGAGAACTGATAGTGCATACAGCCTGCCGTGAACCATAGATATTTCCTGCATGACTCCCTTATGGGGAAGTGCAGATAAGCTTCTTTTAAGTCTAGAGTGACTAACCAGGTATCCTTGGCTAGCATAGGGAGAAGCTTTTGCAGGGTAAGCATCTTGAATTTTGGGACCACCAGAAAGGTGTTGAGAATTGATAGATCCAGGATTTGGCACCAAGAGCCCTCTTTTCTCGGCACCAGGAAAAGTCTGGAGTAGAAAACCTGCCCCCTTTGTTCTACTGAAGCAGGTTGAATAGCTCTGATATTGATCAGGGAAAGTACCTGCTTTTGAGCCTCTGCCCACTGGTTTGGAGGAAGGTCTATAAACCCGCTTGGGGTTGGCAGTGAATGGAAGTAGAATCTGTACTCCTGGTCTACAATATTTAGGACCCATTGGTCCTGAGTAATGGACATCCAGTTTTTCTGCATGAAGGGCATGTTTTCCTCCTAGGGGTACAAGTAATTGGGCAGGGCTGGGAAGGATAATTGAAAAGTCATTGTGAGCTTTTTCCATAAGGGGGCAGCTTACCACTCCCTCTTTTTGAGGTAGGAATACTCCATTGTTTATATCTCTGCATACTCTGAGACTGTAGTCTGGGTGGCCTGTGTCCCCTGGATTTGGACCGAGAAGGCCTGGAAGGGGCTGGAAAGGACCAGTTTTTAGAAGGTCAAGGACTACTGAATCTAGGTGGCTGCACTTATAAGAATTCTTTAACAGTTTGCATAGATTAGCTTTTTCTTCTATCTTTTTAAGAACCTCTTCTGCTTTGGTGCTAAACAAACAGTCCTTATTTAAAGGAGCATTTAGTAATTTTGATTTGACATGATCTGGCAATGTTTGTTCATTCAGCCAAGCACGCCTTTTCAGTACAGACCCAGTGACTGCAGCCCTGCAAGATGCATCTAGGGCATCAAAGCCACACTGAAAAGTATGCTTACTAACTTGGTTTGCAGAATGCATTAACTCTTGTAAATCTTTATTTTCTGCACAATCTGGAAGTAACCCCATTTTTTGTTTAATTAGTTCCATAATATGTTGCTGGTACTTCAGCATGTGAAACTGGCAATTCAATGGCCCGATGGCAAGAGTTGCAGAGGTATATACCTTCTTACCCAATCTGTCTAAAGCTCTGGAATCCCTGTCTGAAGGGGTAGGGTTTTTGGCTGCAGTAGCCTTAATAACTTTAGGTCCCTGGGATATGGTCTCTGGATCCGTAGTAGGATTCTTGAAGAGAAATTTGTGAGAATCAGGTACTCTGTAGTACCTGTCAGGTTTTCTAGGGGCCGGGGGTAAAGTGTCTGGAGTAAGACTGGATTCCATGAAGACATCATCTACAACATCCAGGACAGGGGGTATAGCTAGAGGCCTGTGCTGAGGCAACTCTAAAAATTCTCTGAGTCTCTTTTTGGACTGAGGGTAGTCCTGGTATTCCCAGCCGAAATGCTCTCTTAAAGTATGCAAGGTTTCACCAAAAGAAAAATCCTCAGGATGGGAGGCAGAGGGAATGGATTCCTCTGCATCTGAGTCCTCATAAGTTGATAACGGCATGTCCTGATAATCAGAAGAGTTAGAGTCATCGGACTCCTGGTCTGTAGAATCAGAATGAAACTCAATTCTTTGTCTTTTAGCAGGGGAGGGCTGACTTCCCCTAATTAGGGTAATAAGGTTTTCAGCCATTCTAAGCATTTGTTTTTGTGGCATGGGAGCTTGAGCATGTGCTTTGGTCATCGGTTTTCTAGGCGTAGTGCATACTCTGGGTCTAAGAATCTCAGCAGTTTTAGCTAAAAATGAAGTCGTCAGTTTAATTTGAACATTGGAAGGTCAGATTACACCCTCAGAAGCTGGTGCCAGCACAGCGGCTATGGACCCATCCAAAGTGGAGACATCCGCAGGTTCCATAGTCGAAGAAGCATCTCGCGACATACTGGACTCCGAATGAGTCTCAGCAGAGGCCTGTGAATCTGTAGAAGTGGGCATCAGCAGCTGCAAAGGTGCCTCACTGAGTACCGGCGGACTGGCAACTAGCTTAACGGAAGTGTTGTTGGCAGTTTTGGACCTATGCGGTCTGTCTCTGTTTTTATCTTTACATTTTTTCGGAAGATTGGTAGTGAAATGGCTTATCAAATCCATTTCCGAATACAGATAATTAGAATGAAAGAATTTAGTGACAAAGATAGCCTGATAATAAATAGTTTGGGTGTTAAACAAGGCACAAAACCGACAGTGAGGGATGTCGTGGTCTGGGCCTAAACAGGTGACGCATTAAGAATAAAAATCTCTGTGAGGTATTTGCTTTCCACAGGCAAGACAATTGTTAACTTTTTCTGACATCAGTTAGAGCAAAAAAAAAAAGGATCCCCAATGGAGTACTTAGCTTTAGTAGACTTCAGGTTTGAAACTTGAAAAACGAAAATTTCAGGTAGCGGCCGACCGGCACTTGTGAACTGCTTCTGCTTTGGGCTCCTCTGCAAGAAAAACTGAGGTAATGATGTCAGCTGCCTGTTTTATACCCCTGATGACCTGACGTCATGGAAGAAGCGACAGCATCTGACACAGAAATCCTAAGACTCTGGTATTCGGGCCGACTGAAGGCTACCTGCAGGCAGATAACCCTAGTGTGATGACTGCAACAGTGAAACATGAAGAACATCATCAAGTACCAACACACCAAAAAAAAAAAAGTTCAAAAATCCAGGAGTTGAGTGAATCTATAACATCACATAGCTCCTTTAAACTTCTTTTTTACAGGGGGGTCAAGTCTCCTGCACCCCCAAACGTATAACTACACATTTGCCATACCTTGGAGAAAAGGAAATATTCCAGATAATGGCTGTCTTGGACTTGGTATATATAAGTCCATTTTTTGGCCGTTCAGTCTTTGTGTTTCAGGACTTACTCGCGTGAATTCTGACATTTCAAGTGGTTACCCATTTCATAGTTCTTCTTTTCAGCCACCCAATTTGATACTAACTGAAAGATTGCTTTTGACAAATAGCATAATCTTATTTTAATCCTGGTGAATGTTTAGACCAGAACTTTGAAACAACATGCCAAATCATTGCTATAGATATTAGAATTTGCTTCCTCTTCAATGCTGGACAAATTAATTCCTGTTTAATATCATCTGCAAATTTAGAAATCCACTATAGCCTGCCAGATGGTAGAACTGATAAATGCAAATTAAACAATGTATGCCCTAAAACAGAACCCTGGGGTGCATCTGAATTAATTTTAGCCTGGTCTGAATACTGGTTTTATATTTTTACTCTTTGTTTCAGGTTGTAAAGCCATGCTGCTACCCGGTTAATAATATATGGATCAGTACAAAGCTTCTTTAAGGAATTAATAATTAGACAGTGAGGAATCTTTTGAAAGATTTAAATAAATGTCACCTACACTTAGCCCTGGTCCAAAGCGACTCTAACTGGTTCAATATAAGTTAACCGTATTATTGAATGCAGATCTCTTTCTAACATGTTTAACATGTCACATTTTCCATGTTGACAAATGCTGCCCTTAAATTCCATTAAAGAAAGAATCTTCTTTTGGATTTTTCCCAGTTAGGGGTCACCAAAGCAGATCACTTGCCTGCTCATGATTGGCAGTGGAGTTTTATGGTGTCAAGTTGCCAGCCTGGTGCCTAACCTTCCACAGAAGGCACACAAATGCATGCACTCACACCTAGGGCCAATTTAGAGTGTCCAATCTACCTACAGCATGTCTTTGGGATGTGGGAGGAAGGTGGACAGAGGAAACTGATGTGACCACAGGGAGGACATGCAGACTCCGTACAGAAGGCACCCCAGCTGAGGATCGAATCGGAGAACCTCTTGCTGTGAGGTGACAACGCTAACCACTGCACCACCGTGGCCACCCTCATTAAAGGAAGAATACATCTCTCAAAAAGTTTTTCATAATTAGAAAGTCAGGCTAATAGGCCTGTGGTTTACCTTCACTGTGTCAGTAACACCACCCTAGTGAATGGAAATAACATTGGCTAATTTCCATGGTGATGGCACATAACCATTTGACAATAGTTTATTAAACATAAATGTTAAACAAGGTACAATGAAATTCCTGGTTTTAAACAGAATGCATCCTGCTGTAGATTGTCTAGGCCAAGGCTACTCAGTTCTTTTAGTTTATCTAAAAAAACTGTAACAATATTTTCACTAAGAAATAGAGAGACATTTGATGTTTGAACAATTTCATAGTGTTGAAATTCCTTAGGTGATGTGTTGGAGTAAATACCTGAAAAATGCTCATTAAATATCTGAGCCAGCTCAATATTGTCATGTAATAATCCATTCTTTTAATAAAATGGTCCTTTACCTTTCTGTTTTTTCCATTTATTCTGTTTACATATTAAAATAACTTCTTGTTATTACCAGGTAGCCATAACTGATTCTCATAACACTCCTCAGCTTTCTTGCTAATGCTAGTTTCAGTTTTTACATGCAACATTGTAATCTCTCTTACCTAGTGAATGATGTATTAAACTGTTTATAAATGGGTCTATATTAGAATATCAAAGTTTCAGAACTTCGAATGTTCTAATATCAACCCCTATTCAGCGAAAGCTGAAAATAGCGAAGTTACAAAAAAACGAATTCTTTCATAGGGAAAGAATTTGGTTGTCTGTTCCTGTCGCTTCGCTATTTTCTGCACTGTGGTGGAAAGTTACGGGTCAGTTCAGGTAAGTGTGCGATTGTGTGGACGTGAGGGTTAGGGCGAGTTAGGTGAGTTAGGGTTAGGGAGCGGGTCAGGTAAGTGTGTGAATGTGTGGACGTGAGGGTTAGGGCAGGGTAGGTGAGTTAGGGTTAGGATGTGGGTGAGGTGTGTGTGCGACAGTGACTGACCTTAGGGTTAGGGTTTGGGTTAAGGTAAGTGGGTAGATAGTGGTGTATGTACAGTTTAGTGTAGGGTTAGATGTAAGATTTTAGGTGTATGTGTGTGGATTGCTGTTTGTTTGGTGTGCTTGTGTTGTGTGTATGTGTTTTGGAACAGCAAATTTTTTCCCTAGGAAAAAAAAAAAAAGTAATCTCTGTGGTATCCCCAAAGTCTCAAAACAACCCACTAAAGTGTAGTGGGTCCAAAAACAAGACAGTGTAAGAAACTTCTCTGTGTGGAAGATTTTCAGTCCATTTTTTTCCCAAGGAAAAAATTTGCTGTTCTGAATTTTTGATGTTTTCAGCTTTCGCTGAATAGGGGTCAATATTAGAACATTCGAAGTTCTGAAAATTCGATGTTCTACTATAGACCCTTATAAATAGCATGTTTTTCATTTGCACTTTATTAGCTTGTTCTTGTTTTTTTATTTTCTTCCACCATAGTGAGTTTTAAGTTACCCTTTTTATATTTACAAGTTTCTTACATTCATTCTGAGTCACTGGATAATTCAATCATAATTGTATGATTGAGATCATAAAAAAAAACTAACCTGTGTGCCAACTACAGATACAAATATGATTATTCCTGTACCCTTCTACCATGTCATAGGTTATTGCATTTTTTTGTATCCCGTTAATACTAAATCTTCACACGACCATGGCTCTATCAAGGCTAAGCTGTCATAATCTTAGTTATAACAAAATGCAGGAAGGTCCAAGAATTTGTTTGACAAGCTTCATGCATTAGCATAATATATTTTAAGTTCACCAGTTAGATGTTTATGTCTTCTATTAGCAGCAGTTGGGAAAAGTCTACACAAATGTTTTATCATGACACTAAACTATCCTGAGACAACTTTCTCTCTTTTAAAGTTGAGGTGAAACTCTAAAATATGAAATAAATATTTTTTGTTATACAAATCACTTCAAGATTTAATTCAATAAGTTTCATGATCTGAACAAAAAGTGATTTTACTCTCTTGATATTTGGTGTGTTATATTCCAATGTTCATTTTTCATTTTTCAGCCCTGTTTCAACATTTTGTTGAAATGTTTCTAGTCATCATTGCTATGAGTGCTTCTGTAGCATGCATTGATACCTTGCTAATACCCTGTCAGAGAATAGTATTGTCAAAGGTAGGCGTTCAAACCCATTTAGATGTGCTTTTGTTGTCTTGCTGTCATATGTTCTGTTCCACTGAAACATGTGTTACAGTCTCCTCTATTTCTGCTTCCATGGCAAGCTCTGTCCTAAAGAGTATCAGCGACATGGACAGGGGTTAAATTCCATTTGTGCACGTTTCTTTTTTCCTGGATCAGGTATTTATTTGGCCTGAAAGTAAACGTTACAGTCATGAATGTGTAAATTATGAATTTGTAAATTATGAGGTGGAGGTTGTAACTTTATAACATTATTTTTCTGGAATTTTCTGCCGTTGTTGAGGACTTTGGAAGGTATGGGCTCTTATCACATCTCCAACCTGCTCATTTCATATTCACTCACCTTGTCTTACACACTCTGTTTGCCTCACCTGTTCATTTCTGTCTTATACTCCAGTTTCTGACCTATGCTATGTTTAAAAAATAGATAAAAGCATCACAAAAATACCAAGAATGGACATATAATTCAAAACCATCCTTCTCTGCTCATGTGTTGCATAACAGTTGGCAGAGAGCAATGTAGATGACCATCTGTTCCAAAAGTAAAATGTCACTCCACAGCCTATGGCAAAAATGATGAAAAATCCTTGGCACACACTAATCAGTCACACAAATGAGATAAACATCATTGTGCATACCAGTCTGAAATAAAGAACAGCTCTTGACATTATTTGAACTCCTTTGATGGCTCAGTGTCATCATGTAATTATCCTTACTTTGCAGATACACTGGTTGGAGGTTTCAAATCCCTTGGTGGGTTTATCTTTTTTTTTTTTTTCACAGGTTCATAGGTAAGTACTAGGCTAGCTGCCCTTGTGGGCCATTTTAAACCTAGCTCAAGATAACCTATTCCATTTGGTAATAGACTATCCTTACCCACCCCATGGTCGAGAATTATATATTAACCATAATGAGATTAAGTAGGATCATAACATAGATAATTTGAGGGACATGCATAGGATAAATCATTTAGGAGCTGCCTCTGTCCATTAGTAGTACAGCGGGCAGTCCTGGAGTAAATCTTCTATTTCACATCCACAGATCTCAGTTGCACTTGAATATGGACAGGGATGACTTTGTTTTGTATGAAAGGGGAGTATATGCCATGGCAGCAGTATCTTCTTCTGATACTTGTCCTTACAAACCACTCTGTTGATGTTAGAGAAGAGGTTTAAATTTCTAGACAGAGTATTTCTGATGCAATCTGACTTGTTGATGTGCAGTACATCCACCAGTAATGAGTCAGAGGATGCCTTGTATGTCAGACAAAGGTCACCTCTTAGAAGTCTGAAGGATACTGAGTATAGTGACAGGAATTTGAGTTGGTCCATGTAGGACATGTTGTTTAGGCCTTGTATCATTGTAGGAAGGCATCTCCATGAGCGTTCCACTTGTTGCCTGTGTCTGCACAAATACACACCAAAGGGGGAATTATATTCAATGATTGGCCTAACAAGTGTTGACTAAAGGGGGACAAGGACAATGACATCCATAGATCTAGACAAAACACTTTTGTTTATAAGCTTTGCAATATATAAGGGTTTTCTTACAACAATAGACACATGTTGCGCAAAAGTTAGCTCACTGTCTACATAAGTTCCCAAATTGCAAACAACTGGGTCAACTCTTAGGGGTGTACTGTCAATTTGGTAATTTCCTTGGGTAGATGACTTCCCAAAAAGATATAGTAATGCATTTTTTGGCATTTACTTTCAGCACACAGTTCCATAATATGTCTGTTTTATGACCACTTGTACTCTGACTCTTGCAGTGGCTCCCCTTTACAGCAAACTGTGGATGTATTGTAATGTGGACTGAATTGATGAATCAACTCCCCTCTGTGTAACATGCATTCTTTTTCTAATGACATTCAAGGAATAATACAATCTCAGTGCTGACTCTCTCATCTTATAAGGACTGGTTCATGTTGGTACATCAAATTAGTTTTTTGTATCCCAACTCAACTACGCAGGTTTCACATTCTTCAAAACTCAGCATCTTCACAGCACCTTCCTTGCACTTTTTTGTCCACTATTTTGTTTTGCAACTCCATTACCAATTAATGTTGTTCATCTCTGTGGATTCTTTTAATACAGTGTATCCACTACTCTGCCCTCTACCATCAGCGATACCTTTCTTTCCACTGCATATTTCTTTCTCCCTCTGTATCTCTTCCACTCTCTTTCTCTCTCTCTCTCTCTCTATATATATATATATATATATATATATTTTGCTATTGGTTACATCACCATTATATAACTGTACATGCTTACTTATATTGACTGCTGGGGGTTCCCATGCACCATCATTGCTTACTTCAGTTGCTTCTCTTCTGATATGGCCTTGAGATGGTTTAGCATAGTCTAGCTTTCGGTCAGTGCTGTGACTATGAAGGGAGGCTCCTCTTTGTGTGCATTGACCTGACCACATGCATCTATGATTAGAATTGCTGCTCATCGCACATGCAGTGTCAATACTGTTGGCTTGGCTGCAATTATGGACATAGTGTTTATGAATCCCATGGCTTGTTTCTAATGCAAGCTGGTGTTTAGAGAATATCTGTGTATTTCCAACTGGTCTCTATGCATATTTTGTTTTGTGTTGCACATTATTTGGATAGACAGGATTTACACCCCCAAATGGAGAGGTGCAGACTATTACAGCTACATAATAGGCATGCAGTCCAGGAACACTATTGATTACTACAGCCCAATTTTGAAATGACTTGCTTTGGCAAATGAAGGCTGCAGGAATCAAACCCTGTACTACAGAAAACAACTCATTGACAACTGATAGTGTTAGCCCTCTGTGTTAACTATCAGTGGTGTATCTGCCCAGGCCATCAGGCACTGCAAGCTAGCCCGATATATTCTATGTACATCATGGCATGCACACACTTCTTTCATAATTTAATTTGTACAATGAGATGTAATAGAATTTACATTACACATTTCTGGCATATTTACTACATATAAATGACATATTTTGTCAAACAGCTTTTTTTTCCAGACTGAATGTATGTACTTAGTTAGCTTAGGATTATTACTTCAGGAGGGTTTTTAATATCAAAAAGGTATTCTGTCCACAAATATGCACTACCTGTAGTGGAAGAGAATGACAGTTGGATAGGTAGAAGCCTACATTCTGAAAATAAATATACATTTCCGAAAATCCTACCTACATCCTTGATAAGGCTCTAGCTATGACAACAACCTGTTAACCACTGACTTAAGATCAGAATTTCTCTTTTATTATTTTTACTTTTATTTGGTCCTCACAGTTGATAAGCTGCTCCCAGGACCACTCTTACTTGCTGGGTCTACTCAATTTCCAATTACTCCCACATACTATCTCCAACCCGTGTTCAGCACCAACAAGGAGATTAAAGTACCTGGTACAGTGACATGCTTTCTTTAATTCCTTATCCCTTGCACACATCAGTTCCACTTCAGAAATGGGGCATGCAATGGGCATCACCATTACCCAGCCCGTCGCTTCTAAGAGAAATATGGTATCAACTGGACACTGCTTTCAAAGGTAGCCCTCAAACTGCTGTCATGCCAGACTCTAGTAGGGAAATATACAAGTGTGCCCCATGTGTGTACAACCCCTCCCCAGTGGGCATAGCCATACTCTCTGCCTGTGTCAACAAGTATCTGACCCAGTATTCAAACTCTGGTCACCTGCATTATAGCCTTCTGTCATATCCCTCAAGGTCACCAGTACAGGCTACTTTTTTGTTAGTGCTTTTGTGATATACAAGATTAAGGCAGTATTTCAATTGAGTGCATGGGGTATTGTGAGACTCAAGAGGGCATCAGAAAGCCCCATTGCATACTGCTGCATATGAAGGAAGGAAGACCACTCAGCTAAACATGAATGACTGTTACGTTAAATCTGTCCTGTCATCGTTAATTTAAACTCCTAAAAGAAAGGTAAGGTTGCCCCCTTCTTTGCAAAAACAATTAGTTTAGAGCAATTTTTTTTCTGATCAGTGAGCCAACATTAACTAAAACAGTGATCTCATAAAGGTGTGTTAGTCATCAAAATCATCTAAAATAAAAAAAAAAAAGTTTACAAGACTACAGCACTTAAGCATTCTTGTTTCACTGCACTCCTTATCACCATGCACAGAAATGGAAACAGACAAATTATCACAACTGAACACTGTAGTTTTATTTATTACATCTTATTACATCTTCTAAACAAGTATACAGAAAACTAATATATATTTACTTAAAGCAAATATCCACATGTAAAACAGGGAATCAATCTCTTTGAACAGTTCAGGTCCATCTGCAGTCAAGATTAGGGGTAGCAGTTTGAAGAAAACTGAAGAAGGTGACAAGATATAAAAATGGGTTCACTTGGAAATGGCAAAGGTCTTTCTTAAAGAGCTCAGATATTTACTGTCTCCAGCATGGTGACTGACTTGAATTATGACTAACATGTTCCTCATAGTATTCTTTAATGGACTATGTTTACATTACACTATTCAAATTATTAGACAGTAGCAGATGAGGGTAAGACTTTAAATTAAGATCACTTTATTCACATCTCATCCAACTAATAAATAAATAAATCACTGTCCATTAAGTTGAACTTCAGATGTGACTCACTAACTATGCAGCCATGTTAATTTCTTACTCCAACTATTACATTGAAGGGTGGCTGGAACCTGAACATTGGATATTTTTCCATTACTAATTTCCTTCATCACTAGCTATGCAAAATGCACAGAACTCCCCACTACCTAAGTCTGTCCTTGACACTGTAGTAAAAGGTAGACAGTACCTTAATTCTTATGCCATTGTGAAATATAAACAAATGTCCAAGCATCTCAGGCGGAAGAAGACATCTTCCTTTAAAAGTCATCTCACTGCAATGGAACTATAAAAAAGGAATACATTATTGCTGTACAATTTCATATTCTAGAAGATCTATGGGAACTGAGACATGCAGCTTAATGATCTAATGCAGCTTTATGCAGCTGCTCCAGTTCAGAACTGGGAGCAGAATGAGGCCTGAGCACAGGGAGTGTTAGTGTTTCACTTAGTTTATAAAGGCACTAGCAACAGTCTCCAAAGCAATACCTGTATCTGAGGCAATATCTGGTACAAGCACCTCATTAAGTAAGGTGAAGTACTTCTGCAAATACCACTTCAGGTAGGAAAATCAAAGATCTATTACTTGCCATCTCAGGTCTGACAAAACAGTATCAATTGATCCCAGTAAGTAGCCACAGCAGGCCTTTGGGGAAAACTGTAAACCATCAACTATATTGCGGGTAAGGCATCAACTACAAAGGCACTTAATTTTAGAGCTGCTGTTTTTTTTATGTCTCTGTCAGTCTGTGTGCAGCATAATGCAACACAGTAAAATGTTTCATCAACAAGAAAAATCCAGTTTTAAGACTGAGCCTGCTGCACTTTTGGAGGCAGAAGACAGAACTGTCTTCTTTAGAATTCTTCACTCCTTGATAAACATTATTTGTAAATTATTGCACAATGCCAGAGAAGGAATTACAGAGCAATCATAAGATAAGCTCTTTATCCAGGATAAGCAGTTTTAGAAAGAATAATAGTAACAATGACTTTTTTTCTTCATTTTGGTAATGTGGTACCTTTTGTTTCAACACAGATAAATTACATGGCAAAACACAATCTTGCAAACACTTCCCTATGCAAACATATTCAAGCAACTGTTCTCCTACTGACAACAATTTCAGGCAATGTTTTCCCTTTGAAGTAGGAATATATTTCCACAAATTTATAAAAGAATATATTTAGATGACCTTTTACTGCTGCCGACCTCTATGTAATGCAAAACATATTTTATTATTTTGTTTCTTTTTCTTGAAATAGAAAAAAAAAAAAATTAGAGAATAATTCATATCATAAGTCTATAAATTTTATAGGCAGGTTTGCATATGTCATGTACACATAAATACAAAAATATCACAGAACACTGATTTAAATATGTACTTCCAAAGTTTGTAATCTGAATTGAAGAGAAAGGCATAAAAGGCAGCAGTTAAAATGGTAAAGGTAGAGTTGATAATTATCAAAAACAGCTATGTTCAGAGAAGGACCCCTGATTTACAGTTCTTTGCTATGATATGTGCTTGTTGAGGCAGGCACTTTCCTTTCGCAACAATATATTACATAACTATAATACAGAAGTAGACAGTAAAAGTTGAAACAACATCTTCTGTAGTTTGGATTTAAACCATATTAGACACTGCAAATAAAGAAAGAAATAACATTTTGTTAAAAATAAAATCTGAACAACATATTGATTTTAGAATTAAGGTCAGAGTGGAAGATATTAACTCTATTTAAAAGAAGCTGTACAGAAACACTGTCCGCAGTAAAGTGAAGGTTTACAATTGGAAATAATCAAAAATGGCTATCCTCAAAGAAGGAACCCTGATTTACAGTTTTGTGCTATCATATGTCATTGCGAGGTGCACAATTTCCTATAGTAACAGTATATTACATAATGCAAAGATGAACAATGTCAACAGAGACATTTCCTACAGTTTCAAATCTAATCAAAATAGATATTGTGGACAAAGAAACAGATAATGATCTAATTAAAATATAAAACTTGCACAACATAGGAATTTTGGAATTAATGACAGAGGGGAAAATATTGACTCCAACTAAGGTTGTACAGGAAACACTGTCCGCAAATTCCAATGATCTCCATGAAACAAAACTTGAAAAATAGTTTATTTGCTGTCTGGACATGGTCTTCAGGGCTTAGGTCTCCAGCTTGTTGAATACAGTATACAAAATAATTAAACAGTCACCTGGGCAAAGAAACAAACATGGATGCAATAGTTACAGTTTACATAGAAAAAATGCATATTGCCTGCTGATTCCATCATTGCAGCTTTTTTTTCCATAATTTTGTTATATTACTTGCAACAACTGGGCAGGAAGGCCTTAAGAAGTGTGAAACAACATATTCTGACCCTATCTCTCATGCATACATAATTTTCATTGTCTGCGAAATGGAGCAAGACTATGGCCAGATGCACCATATCTTGGTTATATACAACAACTCACATGTTAAAATATACAATTACATCATAGTGCCACATTATGCTATTAAAATACATACACAGGGGATGCTGTGTAAGGTCAACAAGGAAAAGTGTGCCTTTCTTTCAGATGACTCAAAAATATGCAACAGTGCTGATACAAAAAAGATTCTGAAACTATGAAAATGCACATGACAAAACTAAGAGAATGGCAAACAATACTCTAAATGAAATACAGGAAAGGCAACATAATATATCTGGATGGAAAACAACAGCACAGAAAAAGAAAGCATAAAAGTAAGAAACTAGTAGTAACAATAAAGGTAGCATGTGACCTGTGGTAATCATATTAGATGATGTAAAAATAATCAAGTAGTGTGACAAAGCAGGATGAAAAGCCAGTGGGAAGCTGGGACATTGGCAATAGAAAACATGACACTCACTATAAAAAGTTGATAACATTCCATACTTATCTGTATGTTCACAAAAACAGAAATATTATGGATGTACTTCAGAGAACAGCAACAGTATGTTATACAATCTTCATTAAATCTCATATAAAAAAAGACTACAGGATCTTAATGTATATATATGTATATATATATATATATATATATATATATATATATATATATATATATATACATATATATATATATATATATATATATATATATATATATATATATATATGCACACACACACACACACACACACACACACACACACACACACACACACACACTAAAGAAGTAAAGCAAATATAGTACATGGTAGAAATATTTGTACATCTGCCTGGAATCAAATAATGAACTATAGTTAAAAACATTAAAAGAGAGGGTTGCATGTAAGAATAAAAGCTTAAAACATCAATACAAACACGGGGAAGGCTTTTTTTGTGTTACCACAGAAAGAGAGATAGATAATTAGAACAGCCTTCTTGCATAGGTTGTAAAATTACGAGAAAGAAAATGCATGGGAAAGATTTAAAATCATTGCTATTAAGGATCCAGCTCTAAGACGAGATGGCAACTGCAGAATGAATTCTATTTCAAAACAGCACCTTCACTGACATTTTTCATTTTTTATTCAACCCCAGATAATATCCTGGTAAAAACAAATTCTGTTCCCTTTACCAGCACTTGGAACTGCTGTACTCTCATAATTCTCCAGATTGAGTTTTATTCTGTGTCTTCCAACTATCTCAGAACATGACTGGTCCATATAAACGTGTTTAATGGTACATTTTAAGGATTTCGAATTTGTGCTGGTTCAGCAAGCAATATTGCTTGTATTGAATAAACACAGCTTGTATTGAACCAAGCATTTTGTTCGAGTTTCTGACCTTCATTTGGATTTCCCTAACAAGCTTCGGTTTTGGTTTTAGTTTCGTTGGGCTTGTTTCTCCATCAGTTTATTGGGTTTCAAACTTAGAAATATATAAAAAGACATTCTCATGAAAAATTAGTTCCCCATGACATGGTATCTGTTTCAGTCATCTGAGAGCTGTTTACTGCATTTGATATTAATGATGGTAGAGTTGCAATTAGTTTTGCTGCATCCTACAGATAATGCATCGATCTGACTTAAGCAAGACAATAACAGAGCTCTTGTACAAAGAAGCAAAGGACATGGATTCTGGCTGATGCTGAAAGCTAAACACAGCAAAAGAGAGCAAGAGAGAGAGAGACAGAGAGACAGAGATACAGAGAGACAGAGAAACACAAAGGGGTGGGGTTGAGATTCAGAGTATTGCCACTTGCTAAAGATTGTTGCCAAGCTACAATGCTGAAGTCAAATCACAAACTGCAGTCCACAAGTTCATAGGTAAGTAGTAGACTAGATGCCATTGTGGGCCATTTTAAGCCAAGTCAGTTTTCCTATTTTGTTGCCTGAAGTAACTTATCCTGTTTGATGTTAGATTGTCCTTTCCCATACCTGTGGTCAATAATTATTTATTACCCCTAGTGAGAACAACTGGGATCATAACCTAGATAATTTAAAGAATAATTTGATAAATTCCCTCTAAATAATAAATTGTGATTTTGGTGGGTAAGCTTAGCCCTCCCTCACTCATAATCCTACTAGCCCAAAGTAAAATTATTCAATACTTACATCAGAAGGGGTACATTATCATTGCAAAAGCTTCAAAAACACTTAGGCGGTTTTAGTATTTAAACAAATCATTGTTATCATGACTTGCAGCGGCAGAGTGAAGCTGCACTAACTACGTAACTGTAGGCATATAAACTAAACAGTTTGTTATTTACTGGTGTGCGGCACTCAGCCATCTCTGGAGCTCAGCACTGCTGATTACTGGCAGTAGCAGGTTGTACCTAGGCCACTCAAGGTAAACTCTACTTTATGAATCAAAATCATTCAGTTTTACTTGTCTTTAGACACACCACCAAAACAATTTGCAGAAGTTTCCAGAATCATGCTTACCATCACTCAAGACTTCAAGTTTTGTACTAATACACTTACTGAGGCATTCGCATTATCAATGCATTAAAGAAATAAAATGTTCTAATCAAAAAAATTGCTAGAAATTAAAAAGGGAACTGAAAATGTACATAACTGGGGAACTGGGCTACATGAAAACTCTATGATTGTAGAAAGTCCCAGACAATGCAGAGTAAATGAAGTCATCTAGCTTCACTCACCAGGTGCTATGATGCAAAAGTCACAGCCATCCAAAGTCTATCATAGCAAGTGTCTTTAGGTCACTAACTTCTACTGCAAAGACTTAATGCAACTCAATCCTGATTCACATTACCATGTACAGAAGCAATGATGTAGTGCTGTAATTATTAGTGAAACCTGGATGGGTGTTAAAATAAGGGAAGACTGGAGCTGAAATGGAGACAGAGGATTGATGAGGCATTCCCTGCTCAAACTCCTTCAGAATGAGGAATGAGGATGAAGTAATACTGCAGCTGTTGTGCTGCATTTGTAGTTTTAGTGGTGGCTGAATTTATGAGTGGAGGCTAGTCGAATAGTCTTGGAGGCTTTGCTGACCGTGGGCTAGAGCAGGCATGCCACAAATATTGCAGCTTACAGTGTGCAGTAGTCTCAGCAATGTGACATCATCCTGCAGGATAGTACAGCCATAAATACTGAGTCAAGCATGGCGTTGCATGCGGCAGTGGTGGGCCTGAGATCACTCTTCCCTTGCACTTTGTCATGACTGGTAGTAGAAGGAGCTGTGGAAGGGTAAATCACCTGGCTAAAGCCACACGGTACTGGAATTAGGCAGAGCAGTAGCTTAGGGAGAGCCACACTAACACAGTAGTCAATCACAACTGAGAAATCTCCACCATAGATTAACAAAGAAAAACAGGAAATAAAAGAAAATCATTCATCCTTTAACGTCCTCCTCTTTCATAATATCCATATGCAAATTTCCATTTTAAAGTTTTTGTTCCTAGATTAGTTTGGTCTCTTTTCCCTTAAGATCTGTTTCTAAAGCAGATCTTAAGGGAAAAGATCTGCTTCTAAAGTACCAGGACCTTCAAAAACATGACACCCAACCTTCTTTAAAAATCTGCAATCCACATTTCCCACACACTCCCTTACATACACAATCAATCTCTTTGTACTGGAGTTAATCCTTTTGAGTGGAAACCAGACCCAGTTTCCACTTTAACCCAAGGTATCCAAACCCAGTCAATCAGAAGATTATCGGCCCATTGTTAACATATTCCCAGTAAGTGATTCTTGAGAAACACATGTACAACAAACTCCTTAACACCATGACAGACCCTCTCCAGTCTACCAAATTTATCATCAAAAAATGTGTAAATGCTATCTAACAGAATCCATCTACACAAACTTAAGAAAGCCTTTGATAAACCTCTGATCCTTTAGATGTCTTTTATCCACAAAACTACTTGAAATCGCCTTTTCAAATGAAACCACAATCTGGTTGTTATATTTCTAACAGACCAATACACTTTCGTTTTGGGAATACCCCTCGCTCTTATTTCTTTACTCCCATCAGGTACCCACAGGATTTAGTATTTGACCTCATTCTCTTCCCTTTCCATCAACTACCTTTCCTGACATCTTCCTCTAATCAAAATTACTTTTATATTTACATGACCTACTCTTTCTTAAATTAATACAACATTCAAAACCTTCAATCCTCTATACAAACTGATTTTCAAAACATCTCTCAATGGTTCTCAAGTAGTAAACTGAAAGTTGAATTATTAAAAATTAATTATGGGATACAAGTCAAAGTTTATACTTCTACTCTGTCTTCAAACCTCTGATCATCCGGGCAATATAATCACTCAGTGTGAATCATATAAATATTTAGATGCAGTTTTCAGTCTCTCACAGTTTCCATAAATTAACAAATTTGAAAATCAAAAACAACCTTAATCCGTTTTGCAATTTCTGGGTAGGACTAGGACAAGGAGATGCTTCTGTAGCCAGGGGGACAGGGTTTGATTCTTTCAACCTCCATTTATCCAGTATGTAGCTATGACCTAATTACTTAACCAATCAGTTCTTCTGGGTCATGACTGAAAAGAAATAACTGTCTTCAGTGTCCTTACCTGGTCAACAAATTTATAAAACATTAAAGCCTCAGATTACCTTAGATTCACATTAAATCCATTAGAAAAAAGCTTGTATTACAAAATTAGGTCTATTTCCAGTCCAATTTTATTAAAGTGCATACAAGGCTAAGCACTGAACAATAAAGTGAGTAAAAGATACATTACATAATACAGGAGAAACCTTAAATAACAATAAACTTAAACTGCACTAAAATCATACACAGAAAGGATGTCTATCCCTGAGAAATGAAGGGCTGCTGAAATGTGAAGATTGAATGGGATAACAGGCTTTATGGTGTAACGTTTGTTACAAAAACTGAGGCTCCAACTGCCAAATGAAATCTACTGAAATGAATACTAGAGACATACATATATTAATAATATGCAAACTAAGCCAAGATAAAGATAGCAGTACTCAGAGTAGAGAATCTCCTTCTCAGTACTGTAAATAGTTCACACAACTTACTAATAATCCAAAACCGAACAGTTTGTAGACTCACTAACTTAGAAAACTCTACAACATATCACTGCGTAATCCGACTCTCTACATCCTTCCAGTTAACAAATGTTCTACTTTTTCTTCACATTTACCATATATAAATTGCTTCACTTAGACACACACATTAAGAATCTCTTCATACCATTATCTCCTATGTTCCTTTCAATCTGGCGTATTTACACTGTGCAGGCCTAACTTCATACTCACAGCTTCAGAAACAGCATTTCACAGACTTGACCCAACCAGTTACAAATAAATAAGACATCTGGAACGTCTTCCACTATACAGAACAGACTCAAACAACTCTCTGAAATTTGTCAGTGTTTTCATTCTCTAATTAACCGTTTACACCACCTTAACGTTAAACTACATTCTTCTTCCTTTCTCCCGTTTGATTCTCGGCTGGAGCACCTTCTGTGTGGAGTTTGTATGTCCTCCCCGCGGTCGAGTAGTATTCGAAAGACATGCGTAGAATGGGTGTGTCTTTGTTGAAGGTTGGGCATTGAGCTGGCACCTCAGCACCCATAAAAAAATCTACTGCCAATCATTAACGGACTAGAGTTCCTCTGTGGCGACCCCTAACTGGGAAAAGCCGAAAGAAAAACAACTTCTTCCTTTTATAAGGGTCAGTTGAATATATACACACTGCAACATCAAGTACTATCTCTGTATTTGTGTGTAACATAAGTCATTCCAATTGTATAAGTAATGTAAGTGTAAAATTGTGCTTTTTTATTTGTACTGGCTAGACATGGATCATGGCTAAATTTGGGATCTGGATAACAAAATGATGACATAAATATTTAAGCAGTAACAACTGGCTTACTTCAAGCTAATAAGGGTAAAAACATAAGTGTTTTCTAAGTCTAAGGGTCTCAGGACATTTGACAATACTGGGTTGAGAAGCACATTTTCTTTTTGTTCAATATTCTATTATCTTGCAAAATCACACAATGAAAAAGGAGAGGCTGTTTTATGGGCACCCTGGGATTTGCTTAATTGCAAACAACCAACACTGGCACATGTGGTCAGCTGGTGGTTGCTGCAAGGGATGGAAGCATAAGTGAATTACAGCCACAGATAGACAGCAATCAGAGCTCATGAGATATCAGACTCTACTGGCCAGACAATATAAGACAAATTAAGTGAGAAGTAACCCCTGATGGGGTGTGATAGCAATAGCTGCCATGGCATCTAGGTATCCTGATATGAGGGCCTTAGAGCAACTGACAGGGACTAGATCTATCAACGATCATGGAGGAAATTTCTATATATAGTTGTAGTTAAGATTGTTTCCTTATGGTTAAAAATATTGGAAGTTAACTGAAGTACTGAGTCTGCAGTGAGAACAGGAGAGAATGCTGTTAAACATGAGAAAGCAAAAGAAACATCTGTATGATAGCTAAACAGGAGCTCTGGGAATCAAACTGTTGTTGCTGCCTGTCTGACCATTGCAAAAATGTAGCTAGTTGAAGGGCTGATAGATTTACAGGCTAATGTGGAAGGTCTGGATGTCTGAACAGACTCTAGTCAACAGAGACTGAATACTCATAAATTATCTATTTACCCAACTGAAAAACAAACATTTTTAAGTCCATTAAACAGTTTAATGAAGCCATTTCCAAGCAAGAAACCTATTTGTCTGAGCAAAACACTACAAACCATGTCATACAGTAACACAGTCTCTCTTTAAACACATTATTAATAACAGCTAAGTTCTGCCCCCATGGGTTACAAGAAGATGACTGAGCTAGAGTGAAAACTCCACTTTAAGAAATTTAAATCAAAAGGGATGCAATATGATTATGCACTGCATGTTAAAGCTGACTAACTTTTTTTGAGATGTACGTCATTCTTTTTTAAAAACAGAAGAAATACAGGCACCTTGAGAAGGGATATGAGATGTGGCCCACTGCAATCCCAGAATAATTGTCTAACAGTAATAGATTTAAGTATGTAGCCCCTTGGTCAAGCAGGGAATTGATGGTTTAACATACAGCTCCTGCTCTATAGGCATCTTGAAAAACACAGTTCTTAGACAATGTTGAAACTGTGACAACCAATACTGACACTCCAGAAACATCTCCACCTGCATCACAAGACACCATGAAAACAGTATTGTTGAGGTGCACCCAGAATATTCAGCAATAAGATGGAGGATGTCAAAAGATATACTGCACTGGCAAGAATGGCATGAACTTCTACTATGTCAGAGTAGGTAGGAACCACTTATGGTGATGGACAAAACAAAACAGGTGCACAAGTACATGCAGGACATACTGCACATAACAGCACACTTTACCCTACCAGTGCTCATGAACAAAAAAGAATATTGGGGTAGGAAGCCCACATGCAAGTTAAGATAACATTATACAAGTAAGAAAAATACACAACGGACACAAAAGAAAAAGTGCAAAGCATGTGTACAATACAAGGGCAAATTACTCAGGAAGATTGGGTTGAACAAGGGTTGATGCCTGCTCCAGGGAATTAATGTGCCTAAAACATTCCAATACCAGTCTCAGGGTATATAAGGCCAATCTCTTCAGAATAAGTAAAGGGAGTATTCAGCCAGGCTTCTTCAAAAATGATCTTAGCCAAAATGGATTATCAAGTTGTGTTCAATAGAAATAAACAGATATTTTTCACCTAAATCCAGTCTTACGTGAATCATGAGCACAACACTAGATACAAGAAGTTCTACATAAGATAGAAGGAGACATACACTTTAGTAAAGATAAAGCCTGGGAAAACTCCCTGCAGATTAGGTCTTTTATAGAGCAATGCCTAAATTAAATACAGACTATAAGTTGTCTGCAACTCTATTAGTGTACAGACTGGGGGAAACACTTTTAGGACCGATCCATAACGCCCAGTGTGGATTCACTGCATTAAGAATGTAAGCTATACACAATATTGCATACATGGCTAACAAACTCTCCAATACTGCTGATGAAATTTGATTCCAAAAAGCCATCTGACAAAGTACAAAAGGCCTGATTCATTGAGACTTTCAAATTACTTGGGTTTATACCATTACCCGAGGCTTAAGTAAAGGTTGAGGCAGATGGGAGCACTGCTGGGTGCATTTAAACGTGGCTGACTGATCTCTTCTCTTTTGATATGGAAGTTTCAAAATGGCTACAAAGTGTGGCAAGATGGTTATGTTTTATCTACCTTGCTGTGGGAACCAGCTGTGCATGTAGTGTTGTATTTCTTTCCTCAACATAAATAAAAATTGTATATAATCCTCAAAAAAAGTTAGATGGCCTGTCATTAAAAAGGCAGGCCTGCATGAGAAATCCATGAAGGGACTTAACAGACTTGCTTGCCATCTGATTGTAAGAGATGGAAGCAGAAAACAAAATAAAATAAGTGGAAGAATTAAGGAAGGACAAGAGCATGAGGTAATGAATCCCTTTCCAAGAATTTCAGAAGTGGAAGGACTGCATAAGTAAAAGCAAAAACAAAAAATAACAGATGACCAATTGCAGAGCTGCCTGAAAGGAAGGAAGGAAGGGTCCTAAGCATTTCTCCAAATAGTATCTCTGATTAATTCTAGACTTGTTCACTAATTTAGATATAAAATATGATCACGTATATTACGTGGAACATCTCACCACTTACCCACAAAGCCTTTGACATTTTATATGTAAAACACCATTCAAATAGAGTTAAACATTTCACCGCTTACCCACAAAGCCTTTGACACTTTATATGTAAAACACCATTCAAATAGAGTTAAACAATGTCTGCTATGCAAGACTGCAGAGATATGGTGCTTGTTCCTGGTAAATGATGGAGTCAAAAATCATGGAGGACTATCACAACGAGACATACTAGTACCAATGTGGTTTTACTGTGGCAATATGGGAATTTACATAAGTGGTGGGTTTGGGTATAACTTCTGTACTCCAGCAATTTATTGTTCATCTAGAATGATCAGCATGTATTATTTAATCAGCCTGTGGAAGCCTTATATACCCACTATCATTTATTTTTATAATTACTTAGCTTATCAGCAAGAATGGATCAGTACCTAGGAGGACCCCAGACTGATAATCTGAGGTAGTGGCATTTAAAACCTTGGACCAGAAAAGAAGGCTTTAGTGCTAGAGAACATTAGCAGTATCCCTTGGAAATTAATCTAGTGTGAGAGTGTGCATGCTTCTGGATGAATGAGCACACATGTGTATAAGAGTTTGTTTAAAGTAATAAAAAAAAAAAAAGTTTTTTTGTTTTTTTGTTTCTACTCATGGTATTTTATTCGAGCCTAAATGTTTCTAAATAACTCTGCTTAACCCTATCTTTTAATGTAAACATTTTACCAATTTTAATTTTAATTTTACTGCATTGTTGTCATTATTGCTGCTTGGAGGTTTTCTCCCCGGGCCTCTACTGAAAATGGACATGTATCCAGTTAGACTAGCCCGGTCAACAAATGTAAAATATCTGGAGCCTTTCTCCCCGGGCCTCCGCTGAAAATTGGCTTTGTTCCAAGTCAGACTTTCCCGGTTAACAAATGATAAATAAAAAATAAATAAAAATAAAATAAAATAAAATAAAAAATAAATAAAAAGTACACATAGTGTAGGAAAGTAAATACTGGAATGCAGTAAAATTCAGATAGTGGTGAGAAATGGTCTGGGGGAGCTACGCCAAAGACTACACAGTGGAGAGTTCAGAGTGAAGCCTTTTCTTGGGTGCATATGGTGTAGACCCATATCCAATGCAACTGTATATCTTTCCTGCATGCTCTTGCTGACAGTGTAGTCTGCATTTAGGAAGCTGATTAGTGACTCATATTTGTGTGCCTTTAATCTGTTTCCCACTAATGTTATGACATGACAGAAACTGTCCTACTGCTGTCAGAATTTTTAAAATTTTAAGATTTTTTTGATAAAAAGATTTACTTTAATTTACTGGTAGGCAATGGAGTGGATGCAAGCTCCATAGACCTTGTCCTCTGTCTTTCTTTACAGTCACATAAACATGGGCAATTGAAGAACTTAGTTTTCCACCACAACAAGCAAATTCCTTATTTCCTGTCTTTTACAAACCTTGGATTTGGAACAGTTAAGTAAAAGGGGAGTTGGGGAGCACAACTCTCACATACTGAGGGCATAGCAAACAGTGCTGTATTAATAATAACAAGTGAGTAGGCACTTACAAACTCTCTTCCACATAAAAGCAAAACTTAGATGAGCACAAATCTGAGTTCAAGTTCAGAGAATATTCGCTGGCTGGACTTACACTCAATTTCTGTTCTTCTAGACAGTATTTTACTACTTTTGTACTTCAGTGGTTGTATATATTTCCTTTTATTAAGTACTGATCTCTTCATTTTGGTCTTTAGTAGCCATGCCACAGTATATCAGTAGATTCCTTTTCCCAATACTATATAAAGAGGTTCATCAGTGACTATTGTACCAATCCCTAATCCATTCTAGGCCCCACACTCAAGAAATCTCTACCTACTAATCATAAAGATCTCACCTCATACCCGTCAGCTTAAAGATCATCTCAAATCTGAATCAATTTGCAAGTACTTTCCCTTTGGACTCTTCATCTAATCCTCCACTCTCCCCTTCATCAGTCAGGCACTTTTGTCTTCCTCAAATTATTTCCCTACATTAATATGTGACATCTCTTCCACACTGCATATATTGTACATATTAATATGTAACATCTCTTCCACATTGTACATATTGTACATATTATGTGACATCTGTTCCATACTGTATATATTGTACATATTAATATGTGACATCTCTTTCACACTATTGTACATATTAATATGTGACATCTCTTCCACACTGTACATATTAATATGTGACATCTCTTCCACACTGTATATATTGTACATATTACTATGTGACATCACTTCCACACTGTATGTATATTGTACATATTATGTGACATCTCTTCCACACTGTAGATATTGTACATATTAATATGTGACATCTCTTCCACACTGTATATATTGTACATATTAATATGTGACATCTCTTCCACACTGTATATATTGTACATATTAATATGTGACATCTCTTCCACACTGTATATATTGTACATATTAATATGTGACATCTCTTCCAGACTGTATATAATGTACATGGTTAATGTCTGTGTGCTCTTACTTTACTTTACTATCTTTTACACTTTGTGCTCTGATCCTTCACTATTTCATTTTCTTATTCTTCTATCCTTCCTCTAACCATTCCTTCATATTGTCCCATATATTATGTGTTTTAACATTATTACTGTTATTGACTCATGCCTATCTTCACACAGCATTTTGTCTGTATTCATAATATTTCTTGTGAACTTGCTTGCCTATTGCTATTTATATTTTTCCAGGCTGAGACTGAAATAGGTCCATATGGATAAGTAAGTGCTTTACCCTGGTTACAAAATTAAATAAATTAAATGCTGTGATTTTATATCAGTGGTACAATAATGATATGACAATGCAATGGAGGCATGAATGTTCACGTGCCATTGATCCTGATATGCAGCACAGCACATTTGCACAACACCATGTCTTAACTGTAGAAAAGAAAATGACATGGATTGGTTGAAAAATAGAATTTACATTCATAACAGCATCTGAACGGCTACACTGAAGTTTGTCATAACCTCTGTACCTCTGTAATGGCCACCCTGCTTTAACAGATTTGCTAACGCATAACTTCCTTCTGTTTTACCTTGCTGTGGCTCAGAAGCTTCAGGTTTCTACATGTAGCAATCCTGGCTTATAACAATATTAAGGAATTTAATAAGACTCTGAACTGGCTGGACAACTTCATATACCTTTTCTTGTTGAAGTTAGGAAGACTCAATGACAGAATACTGAGTTAGGAGGCTGAGAGAAGACTGGACATAAATCTTATATTAACTAAGAATTCACAGCTCTTATTATTAACATACGTGTGTTATATGAGCCAGAAAAAAAAGAAAGAAAAAACAGACATTTCTTAATTTAGATGTAATTCACCTTCGCTGAAGTGCTTGCAATTACAGCAGCTGGTTAAAATCTTTGCAATAAAAAAGTACTTGCTGTTCTACGGCAACTCTATAGAGAGTGTCAGACATACTGTTTACCTTAATAAGCATAGACTTTTAGATTAATGACAATTTTATTAACGTTTTTCACTTGAGGTAATCTAATTCAGAAACTCTTAGCTTTCAAAATATTATTTTCCAGATATTTTTATCTTGAATTTATGGTTGGAGAAACAAAGATACTAAACAAATTAAATCATAAAGTTACTTTGAGAATATATTTATGAAAAAAAATCGTGGGAAGGAACTGTAATTAGTTGATTTGTGAAAGGCTGTCTGACCTTTGAAGTTAACTGCTATGTTTCACATTAGATGGCCCTGTCTGAGGATGCATTTATTTTCCCTCAGGTTTGGAAATGATAGAGTTAGTTACTTTGGGTAACAGTATAAGAGGTTTCTCCTGTGCATTTGGGTTTTGAATTAACATTAAAAGCTTTGAGAAATTTGTGCAAAAATGCCTTTCAGGTAGTCATTCTCAAATGAACACTGGTAATTTGATCTTCAACAAAATGGCAAATACCTGTCAGATGTAGTTTGTTTTTATAATCTTAAAACAGCATTTTGGAAAACAAGAGTTGTTTATCTGAAATGTTAATATCAATGACTCATATATGCATATTCCAAAAGGCATGGAACAGAAAGGAAAAATAAATAAATGTGTCTCAACAGTTTATCATTGACAATCATACTTGAAGTACTTACTATATTATATTTAGTGACTCTGGCATCCCAGCACATGGGCAAAAGGAAGGATTGCAATGATTTTCCCCCCATTAATATACTACACATGATTGTTGATTATGTCATGCAGGTGAAATGTGCCAGTCATTTTACAAGACATTTTATGCTTTAACTATTCATAATGCCATGTTCAAATGTGCATGCTTAGTACTATGTGGTCTGGTGCCATGCTGTTCAGGCTTGTGTTCTGCAACTGTTTAATGGTTGTAGTCATACAAGAATCAGTTTAAATTAATTTGCATTCACTGGTATGCTGCAGCTCTAATTCTGTCCCATACAGAACAGTTTTACTCTCTGGGCTACAGGTTTTACCTCATTTAGACTTTATTTATCCACTCCGTAGTACCGATAACCCGGAATGGTTACTGCTCTCACTCTCACTTCCATCTCATTACCATGTATGTCTCCGGCCTATTCTCATTGTCCTTAGTGCATTTTTTTCATTTGACTGACAATCTCACCCATCTACTACCACTACAAGGAAGAAAGTGTTATGAAGAAGTCTCTTAATAGTGGACGTATGCTTCTTCCATCTGATGCTATCCCACTGTTAATTTTCTTGCTGTTTTATTAGAAAAGTCCACTTTATTATAGTTTGCGTACTCCTCTGACACTCCTGAAAATATTAGTCTTGTCTCCCTGACTTCCTCATACGACTTTTACCCATACAATACTCAGATATGATTCTCTCTCTGCACAATGCCTACATTTTCAATGACTTTGCAAAGATTCATCCTGCATAACTGGATAACATTACCCATGTGGGTTTGACGAAAACATTACCATGGTATACAGTACCATGTAATTACTCTGCCTGGACACATAATCTTGCCATTGTTTCATACAGCTTAGCTCCCGTTTCCAGCTCCACAGATGTTATCTGTAGTGGACCCTTAAAACTTCTGTATGCTCACACATTGTATGCTCCAGGTTCTTATGCTGCATGTATCAGATTCTTTCCAAAGTCAAATCTCTGTAACAATGCATTGCCTTGTAGCAAACCCTATCTACATTCCTAAATATCCTTCATTCACACCTTTCATATCACTCTGCCTTTTTTCATGCAGTCCTGAGCACTAGCACTAATCTGGATGGCTTTGTCACTTACAAAAAAAAAGATAAACCTGCAGCACCTCTTCAAAGATATAACAAAGATAGTAAACACAGCAAGTACTATGGTAGAACAATATAACAACTCAAACAGGATTTTCATAAATCTCTTTGAATATTATATGACCAAACTTTTCATTTTTTTTTTCTAGAAGGTCAACTCGTAACACTGAGTCTGTGTCCTACTTCCAGAATACTAATTTCTTTATAGATATGGCACTGTCTGTGCAGTTGAGATTGATCAATAGACTATCTCATAGGAAGTTTCACTACAGAAAAATAAATGATTGGCCCTGGGTGAAGTGGGAGGCAATCCCCTTACAGCCCCCATGCAGTACAACACCCCTCTGAGCCTCTTACTAACTGCCTGGGACTTGATGGTCCATACAAATCCCTTCTCTACGTTTCTCTCTGTAGCCCAGCATTCAAAATACAATTTTTTCCATGGACATGTTACAATAACTCCATGAGATTATGATGATGCAATCTCCCCCATACAAATCTGTACTAATGGCTGGACCACAGTCTGCCCCACCTCCTCCTCGTTGTGAATTATTATGACACAGATCAGATCAAATGGACAAACTGTGGAAATTCACTAAGACCCTTTGAACTCTATGATATGGGCAAATGATTAAAACTCACTTGCTAATACTGACAAGTTGATATACTTTTTATTACACATATTTACAAATGCTAATTGCTGTTACAAAGAGTTGGCAGTATTACTTAGTCCATAAAGTAAGCATTACAGAGTTTACTGTATACAAGACGGCAGTACATTTCTGAAACGACAGCAGCTGTGGTTCATATGTTTTTAGTTATTTACTGCATTTCTTGTGACTTATGAGAAGCAAAAGGTAAACAAGCATGGCTGGTTTACAACATAATGCGATAACAGACAGGTGATAAGCAAGAGAGGAAGGCAGCAAATAAACAGAGTGCACTTAACTTGAAATATTTAACAAGCTTAGTAACGTGCTTTACCTTCCACTTAAAAATGCAGGTCAGCCACACTTGCTGCTGTTTTCTCTATTTTACTATGAACAACCACAGAAAAAATGTTTTACTTAGGAATACAACAAACAGGCAAGCAGTTTACTGAACTAATGTGACTTTAACAGCTAATGGTATCGCTCATTATTAAAATTCTCTTCTCTTTTTTACATATAATAATATTTAAACTGCATATTTATGATCAGCCATTAATTACACCTGGAAGAGTTCAAGAAGACACAAGTGCTATTCGCTAAGGGGAGTTATTCAGTATCCAGCCATATCTGTGCATAAAAAATAGGGGATTTTACTGCACACCTAACTTTTAATAAACACATTTACTCCTAAAGTGCTCATATAATAATGCTGATTTGGCCTTCTTGTTTGATTAGACAAAATACTGCATAATCTATTATTAGGTATGGAAACTGTCTACCTAAACTTTAGCGGGAACATTCTGGCGCAACACCATAACATGGATAATAAATTAGAGTGCATAGCAAGTACTATCCTGCTCAGAAAACAGAATGAACAAATGAACAAAGATGAAGAGGGCGTACAGTCCAAATGTGACAAAGATTATATGCAGAGATCTGAGAAGGAATTCACTTTTGGGAAAAAAAAATAAGAAGAAAAAAATAAAAAAACATAAAACATTCTTGTGGCCATCTCTGAGACAATGCTTAATCAAACAAATAACATTAAGCTTGGAATAGCTTGGATGCAAAGGATGATATCACCAAAAGAAAAGTATGGCTTTATCTTTTTATACTATGTTGATATGTGTTCTGTTTCCCAGTCTGTTTTATAAGCCCTCTCTTCTGACATTTCATACAAAAAATGTAGCTAAATTGATGGAAAACCTGCAGTAGTCATCTTACAAAAAAGTCTACAAGAGTACAAAAGATAAACATTATGGAAGGGAGGGGAAAAAGACAATTAGAGAGAAACTAATACAGTTAAGTCTAAGATAGAAGTAGCATTCAGAGAAAGGGACATGCAGCAAATAAGCACAATATGAATGCAGGAGTGTTTCAAAAATAATATGCAAAATGAAATTCTTATTCACTTCTGGACAGTGAGTGAATGGAACGACCTTCTCAACCGGGTGAAAAGCCAAAAGTGATGACAGAAATTATGAATTCAAGGTCAAACATGCAGTGTGTGAGGATGCGAAGATGTGGGTAAATTATTATGTAGAATTTGCATTCTGTGCAGTGGTTAAGAAAATGGTCAGACAAAGAATGTTAAGAAAATCTCATTTGCCATCAAAATCTGTTTCAGTGACTAGTTTTTGCTGCCCTTCAACTGACAAAAACTAATAAAAATTTGTCCATTTGACTAATGAGCAAGCACTGTGAGGCGAACACTGTAATGGTTCTCTGGATGGAATGGTGCTGCTGGCATGTAATTATGGAGACATAACAGATTTATGGTACTAATAAAGACGTGGGTTAGAAAGAAGTAATGACAGTAAGGAGAAACATCACTTAAAGGGGACGTCACCTTCAGACATGAGGCTTTGCATATACCATACCGTACTACTGTTATAGCTACAGAAGACTGCACAGAAAGTTTTCTGGAAGTGGTCAAACAGCTCAAAGTTCTCTACTGGAACTTGATAATCTTTCTAAAACCATTAGTACCCGCAAAATAATTTTAAACTATGATGCGTTGTATATAAATACTTAAATACAGCCAAACACAGTGCATTTTACAACTTAAGCTTCTAAAACATTTGTCAAGAAAAGTGCTCAGAGATCTGAAATTGTGTTAGTCTTGTTCAACTACTATTAAGCCAACAATAACTGATTTTCTTTGTCTTTTAATTTTATGTAACTCAATTTGTGATAAAGGAAGAACATGCGAGTTCCTAAACTAAAATGTATACATTTTCAGAGAAGGACCTGCTTCAGTGGAGGAAATAAGGCAGCTGGAGACCTAAGGCACATAAGCCTTAAACCTGAGACTATGTTGACAGCTTTACAAAACCAAGCATAGAGCTTATTGAGGCAAAACAAATTAGTAGTTAACTAAATAGAGTTCTCAGTTGACAATAAGAAGTATGTGCAATGCGTTTCATAACTCTGTGCAAATGTGAGGAACAGCTAATCACAATCTCATGGAAAATCAGCCATTTCAGGTTAATTCTCATGAAGGACTTCCAGAGAAAAAAGCATGTCATGCAGATTCTAAAATATTGGAAGGGAATGTCCTACAGGAGTCCATCTTGCAATCCGATATTCATACTATGAGGCAGATTTGGCAATGTTTACAGTCTTGATTTGAGTCTCTGGCTCATGCGAAATGTCTACTCCATTGTCTGCAGATTAAATAAAACAAAGCATTCAATTAGTATCTCAGCATAAATGAATAATCAAATCACCTTTCCAAAATGTAACAGTTGGGCATAAACCTATGATGTAGAAATATTGGCAGAAAACAATATCTAGTGAAAGAAAAGGGTTATTAACAGGAAAGAGTGCTGAAAAGATTGCCTATGTGCAGTATCTCATGGTGGGCAACAATTTACAGAAAGGAAAATTCATCATCTAGGTTCCCATTAAGCAATTTCTGTATGTTCAGGATCTCAAATTTAATGAACAGCTTTAAGAAACACGTCTATATCATATGAGTGAATCGCATAAATTGCAAACGCTCATAATATTGAACATAGCGTACCTCAAACTTCCTATTGTGGGGGGCTGTGCCCCCCACAACCCCCGCTAAATATATATTCTAACTACGATATTGCACTACAGTGAGGAAAGGGCAAATATCCCATTCTTCACTGTACCGTGATCTCAGGAAAAGCACTTCGAGGTCCGGTATGTTCGATATTATGAGCGTTCACAATTTGTGCGATTCGCTCATATGATATAGACTCTTAAGAAACTATCTCTTTAGCCATTTCAAACTAAAGACTATTTCATACTTGTATGCAAACACAGACTCAGCCATAGTTGATAATGATGTCCTAAAATGTGCTATGGAATGGAGACTTCTGTTTGTTACTATCTGACCTTATAATACTTAACTGGCCCACCTAATCCTAACCATGCCCTTAACCCTAATTATACACAATACCATAGGAAAACCCTTTAAATTACACTGCCACTACACAGGACAGCTCAGACACTCACCAAATGCACATGCGCACATCTCTAAATCTATCCCATTTGCTAACCCTAACCCACAAATACTCCCACATACACTAAAGTTATCCATTACTTAACCCGTCCCCTAAATGTAAACACACACACACACATGCACACACACAATCATGCATAACCTTAATTCTGTACCCTTAACTAACCTCTACTCAAACTCTATCCCACACTCATTTGCATACAAACACAAACACAGACTCCCACCCCAAATGCACTGCCACTTATCTTTCATAGCAAATGAAGGCTTTGACTAAACTGGCATTCCACGAATCCGCTGGTTGCCCAAACTAACATGCACTGTACTTTTATGACTAAAGCAGCGCTCAACAAAATGTACTGCAACAATCTCTCTCTCTAAATGAATCTTTTATTTTCTATCTACAGCACATTTCATCTAATCCCAAAATATCTAAAAAAATTTCATCTAATACAGGTTCAAGCTAAAACTCACTTAGTTGAATCACAATACATACAAAACTTCACAGACAGCAAACAATTACCCAAAACTTCTTACCTCCCCTTACTTAAATATACTAACTCCACAGTCACACAACTGCAGGAAAAACAGAAAATTCCTCACACAGTGAATCACTGCTAGTGCACAAATGCAAACTTCTACAGATAGTGATACAACATAATGGTGGGCGTTACTAAGGCACAAATACTAATCAACACTAATTTGCATAGTAATTCCTATGGTTCAAAACAACATCAGCAGTGACTTTGTGTAGCATTACATAACGTACTGAATGGTAAGTGATTGAGCACAATGTGTCGATCACCAGTCAATAAAAAACTGAAAAATAAAAAAGTAAACCCCCCCCCCTGCACCCTCCCACATCAGTTGCTAATTAAATATACAAACTCGGAGAAGGCACAACAATGAGGAAATCGCAAATTCTCTGATCCCACTACACTGAAATCTTGCATAGAAACAACTTGTAGGTGCAGTAAGTTAACATTTGATCTGCTGTATCGGCCTTTTTTTTGTTCAATAACTTGAGTTGTTGATTAATAGTATGTTTTACATGCATCCAACAATTTGTCGAAAGTGACAACCACCGAACAGCAACAGATTGAGCCAGCTTGTCAATCAGTAGCCGACTGAAAAACAAAAATAAAATAAAAAAAAAACTGTTTTTGCAGCAGGCAAGCCCCCCTCCACCCACCATATGGGGGCAGAGCTGTGCCCCAACACACACCTCCCTAGTTATATATACCAACACTTGAATCACACTACAGTGGGAAAATGGCCTATTCCCTGACCCCCTGTATCATAACCTCATAAAGAACAACTGCCAGCACATTCAATATCTTGTCTGTGCATTCCTTTAAACTGCCAATGAACTTTCATTAAAATAAAACATGCTATTCATTGGCGATTACTTTCATGTAAACAAAAAAGCAATGAAGTAAGGTGATCACAAATGAAGCAAACACATTACATTTGTGATCAACTATAGTAATTAGAAACTTTGCTTTTACTTGGGTGGCTTTGCCCCCCCCCCCCCACCCACAGAAATTAAATATAGTAATTGTGTAGTTGTGCAGCCAGCCATGGAGAAAGAGGAAAACCCTTAAAAGTATATTATAGTTGAACTGTTGCAATTTGACTGTAATATAATTTGACAACGACAACCACCAATGAAATTTACTAAAAACTGTAGCACATGATAAATGCATGCCATGACTAAATCTACTACAGACATATATATATAGTTGCAGTGCTCAGATTTTATGCATATACATATAAAAAAAAAAGCAAATCAAACCCACACCCCCCAACTAAATATACCAACTCCGAGATTGCACTATGGTGGAGAAAAGGGCAAAGTTCACCATGGTGGCCAAGTGGTTATTTTCCCAGAATTAAATTATGGTGATCCAGGTGAACGTTAAACTAAATTTTTATATATATATATATATATATATATATATATATATATATATATATATATATATATATTATATTATATATGTATGTGTATACGAGAGTGATTAAAATAATTAAAACTCCCAAATGTTGACACACTTTAGTCAACAAAACAGATGATGACAGGTGTACAAGATCAATAATCCCCAGGACTGTGCGATCTCAGAGTTAGTATATATAATTAGCTGGGGGTGTGGCAAGCTATGTCTCTCAAACTGGAGGTGTATGGGGGTTCCCCTCTGCAAAAAAACACGTTTTTTTTTTTGGTTTGCATGCTCTGGGGTAGTGCCTTGGAGCATATGCAGTTCATTGTCATCATTTCTGTGCTGATTATATTGTGTTCATGTTTTACGTGTCACAGTTGAGGTGTGTCAATGTTAGCAATTGCTTCCACATATAAATAAATAGACAGATAAACAGATAGATAAATACAGATACACATATGAATATCTGTAGCTGTGTATGTAATATTAAATACCATGCTTCCTCTGACAAGCCATTTCAGCAATCACATATAAAGATGATGATGCCTGCAACTTTCTTCAAGCCTCACTTCCAAGGCCCCCTTCTTCACTAGGCCAAGACTGTGGAGCAGTAGAACTTCAGGAATATGTATGGATTGAGTGGATTGAGTGTTTTCTTTAAATATTTTTTCATCTCATCTCTTTTCCTTTCCGTTTTCCATACCCTCTCTATCTAAAATTACATATGCAGGATGCACACCTGGACAATATAACAATATCTGGAAGTGAACAGCAATGGCATACTGCAATATAAGAAAGCTTACAGTAGTGAAGTAATGTACTGTTCATAGGTTCCTAGGTAGGTACTAGGCTATCTGCCCGTAGGCATTTATAAGCCTAGCCAGAATGTGTTGGCTTTCGCCACCCCCTTAGATTAGTTCCCTATGCCTCTGTCCAGCACAGCCACTGAAGTGATCTCCGGGGTAAACTTTCTGTTTCTCATCCACTCGTCAAGGTTTCTTTTGAAGAGGGTTAGCGAATATCTCTGTCTAATGTAGATTGGGATCTTGTTCTAAAGCATGGGAAGTCTCTGGGACAGGAATCTATTCCTCCAGCACATCCTGTTTATTGTTGTGGTGAGGTTTAGATCCCTAGAGCGTGTGGCTCGAGAGGATAAGGTTTTCTTTAGATGGAGCATGTCCATCAATTCTGGGTTGGACATGGCCTTGTATGTCAGGCAGAGATCACCAATGAGTAGGTGGTATGCAACCGAATACAACTGATGTTTCTTCAGTCGAGCTGCATAGGGCATCTGTTTGAAGCCAGTGATCCTGTTGGTGAGGTACTTCTGTGGTCTTTCCAGCTGTTGCAAGTGTCTTGTAAGGTACATCCCAAATGGGGCGTTGTACTCTATGATGGGTCTGATGAGTGATGAGTAGAGGGGCACAATGACCTCTTTTGAGCTGGATGTGAACCCTTTTTTGATTAGGTGGGCCACATAGAAGGATTTTCTAACCACTTTGGCAATGTGATTATCAAAGGTGAGATTACTATCTACTTGGGCCCCCAGATCCCTTATTACATCTTCCATATTTAGGGGACTACCACCTATGTGGTAGTTTGTGGGTACTTTGTTTTTTCCAAAGGGGATGACTATGCACTTTTTGGCATTTAGCTTGAGGCCATGATTTTGACACCAGGTATCTGTCTCAGTGAGACCCTTTTGGAGGATGTCTGTGTCAGCCGGAGTATCAATTATAGCCCCTAGTTTGCTGTTGTCTGTGATCTTGATCAGCCATAGTCCTCCTGTGCTTGCCTGTACCTCTGAGAAGTATATGCCGAACAGGAGGGGTCCTAGGACTGATCCCTGGGGAACGCCACTTGTAACCGGTTTAGAGTCAGACCTAGCTCCCGCAACTCTCACCATGTGGGTTCTGTCCGTCAGCCAGTTGGCAACCCATCTTGTGACATAGGGGTTTATGTTCAGGCTGGTGAGCTTGTCTATAATACCAGAATGAGGAATGGTGTTGAAGGCCTTAGCGAGGTCTAGGTAGGCTGTGTGTACCACCTTTTCCTTGTCTATAGCCTTGGTAACTGTCTCAAAGAAGTCCACCAGGTTTAGGAGGCATGATCTGCCCTTAACTAAGCCAAACTGGGTAAGGGACAGTGTTTGGAGGCTCCCAATGTCTCTGTTAATGAATTCCATGATGATGCGCTTCACAGCCTTGCAGACCAAGCTAGTCAGGCTTATAGGGCGATAGTTCCCGGGGTCTGTTGTGGCTCCACCTTTGTGGAGCGGAATAACTGTTGCTGTGCGCCACTCTATGGGGTACATAGTAATACACAATGATCAGTTAAACACACAGGAAGTTGTCTGGATGACTAGTAGCTTGTCATGATCATATGCAGCTTGCCATGATCATACAGCTGTTAGTACTCCGCATTGTGGCCACAGCTAACCTGTCTCAAATCTGATTCATTGTATTATGTAAAGGAGAGGTGGGTTCCCTTTAGTCCGTGAAATGGTGCAGAGGGTCAAGACTGCATGCTGTGGTACAATCCCCATTTGCCAACTGTGTGGCCTTGAGCAAGCCATTTAACTAGAGTGTGCTTGGGGAAACGAGGAATTTGTGCTAGGCTCTTCAATGGTCCCTTGGACAGCAAGACTAGTAACTATCTAGGAACCTATGACACCAGTTTTCTGACTTTTGAATGCAGTGCTGTGATAAAAAAAGAATTATGACAGTCCAGACTACCATCCCTTTTCTACCCAATGTCCTACTAAAGTCCTCAACATGGAAATGGTACTAGCCCACTCCAGGGATATCCAAAGTTTTGGAGGTCAGTGCTGAGGTGAAAGTACCTTCCTAACAGCTAATTCAAATATATAGTAAATGATGACATTCCTGCAGTGATCCCTATGATGAAAATTTAGTAAAATAAAATAAAATAAGGTGGTTGTGGGAGCAAAGCATCCCACAGAATATTTCATTATGTGCTACTGAACAATTAGCATTACATGCAACTGAGCAAAAGGAACTTGCTACATCTTTTCTCTGTTATTAGTAAAATAATGGTTAATGAAGTGCAAGTCAGCACAGGGTGTCTGTTGTACTCCTGTGGTTAGCAGTATAATGGCCAGGTAAAGTTATCATACATCATTTCACCTGACAAAAGCTATTATGGAACATTTCCAAACACACCTCTGATAGTTTTCTTGTTATCAATATGGACCAAGACAGAAAAGGAAAAATTACGAGCAGCTGAAAAACTGCAGTGAATGATCAGACCACAATATGTGGCTGTACAATGGTTTGAAGATGTGTTGATATTTTTGTTGTTGTTTTTTTAATTCTATGCACCTCTGAACAGGTCTGCATACTTATTTACCAGAAAGAGAAGCTTTCCAGGACACCTACATATTTTGGTTCATTTTTCCCTGCATTTTATTTTTTTCTGAGGAGGGGGTGCATGCTAAAAACAAAAAACTTGATTTGAGATAATTTCACTATATTGTTTTCTTTTATTACAAAATGAGCCATTTTCTGTGAAAGATCAGTGAAACTATGTCAGTTTTACAAAAGTACTGTTTTTGACAATAATTTTCCATTACTTTATTTATGTTTCAGGTCTGTGAACAAAGCATAAAAGCCTCAGCTCTCACTTCCTAGAAACAGTTCCATACATTCATTCATCAGTAATAAAAGTCTGTGCCAATTTGCACACAAAAAGGAAAATATTTTAACGCTGCCAACAGCCACTGATATGTCTGTGCAGAAGCTGTCCTGCCAAATCTGCTACGTCAAAGGAAAAAACACCACCCCTTCTTCTTAATTGATTTATTACACCTTTTTCCTTTACAGTTTGAAAAGTGGTCCAGAGTCTTTTTTTTTCCCTTTCTGTTTAATGTTAAGACGTTTTTTTCAGTCGGGGATAAAATGCTTTATGTATTGTCAGATTTGGCTTAAACAAGTAAGTGCCTCAGTTTTTCTTAGCAGTAGCAGCAGTATAAGAGCACTTCCCTGCTTCTGAAAGTCAGGAAATCTGCAGTCAGTTTTCTTCTGTGGCATAAGAAGGCTAATTTCAATTATATAAATATTATGAGCCTTTATCAGAAAGTCCTGCCATTCCAAAAGTGCTTCAGCAGTGTACAATTATTTAGACATTTTCTATCAACAGAGCACAAGGTAGGTGTTCAGGCACAGCAATTAAGTCTCTCTAACTTCTATCACCCTGCCAATCCCTATGCTTGACAGCGAGGCCAAATTTAGTTTTGGCCTTGGTTACCATGGTATGAGAAGTTCCACTTCCCACCACTCTTGTTTCTAATGCTCATTCTTTGACTTCAGATATTTTAGCATGCTTCTTTTAACAACAGTACTGTTCCTTCTCTGAAAAGTCAGGCTCATCCACAGTAATAAACATGCCTGGCCTGCTTTCTATTTCCTAACCTTTTTCACTGAATATTTGCAAACACCACATTATCAATACTCTGCATTTTGAGATGGTTTACTGTGTCTGTGAAGCAGAGGAGGGCTGTAATGGTACTATGGGCAGGTCTGAAACCATGTTGAGTATGTGACAGGATGTTGCTGTCTAGGAGATATTTTAGCACCTGGGTATGGATGCATTTTTCTAGGATTTTGGCCAGAGGGGAGAGTAAAGCAGTGGGTCTGTAGTTATTAAGTTCAGTGGAGGTCCCGCCTTTATGTATGGGTGTAACACAGGATATTTTCCAGAGTTTGGGCACATCGTTTTCAACAATTGATCTGTTTATGACAGTGGAGATTGGGATAGCAATAGCAATAGCATCTGCTGTGAGTTTCAAGAAATAGCTGGGGAGTAGGTCGGCTGCTGTTGATGATGTTTCTAGTTTGGGCAGCATGCTTTTGATTGAAGTGGTGGAAACTGTTTTGAGGGTAAATCTTGTATTAGTGTTATTTGTGTTGGGGGGATAGTGAAGTTGGAACTGTCCTGTGATACTAAGGACAGAATTGAGTTCACAAAGTGGGAGTTGATTTGTGTCTCGATGGGAACTTTAGTGTCAGGGGTAGTTGGTCTGGGGTAGCCTTTTGGGTGGGTTTTAGTAGCTTGTTTCCATTTTTCCAAAATTTTGGGGGGTTGTGTTGGTATTTAGTTTGTAATGTCATGTAGTAGGATGTTTTGTCCAGCCTAATGGATTTTTTTGCACAGTTGCGCAGTTCTTGGTACTTAGTTAGGCTTCATGTTTCTTTGCTTTTTTGATAGTAAAGCCAGGCAGTGTATCTGGACTTGAGGATTTGTTTGGTTTCTTTACTGAGTCAGGGGTTTGTAGAGGTTCTAACCTTGATTTTGCGCCATGGGGCGACACTGTCTAGGTGTTGCAGAAATGTTTTGTTGAAATATGCTACAGCCTGGTCAAGTGGGAGTGTTTTTAGGGGGTCCAGTCACAGTTACTGAGTAAAGTATTGAGAACCTCAGGAGAGAAATTTTTTGTGTTTCTAGTGGATTTATAGTTAGTGGCTTTGCATATGCTTGTTCTACTACATAGAGGGTATATTAGTGGATATATTTACTATTATCTTAGTATCACTATTATTAGTGGATATATTTACTGTTCTACTATGTATAAGGTATATTTGTGGAATAGTCCACAGCACTGAAGAACATTATCTATAAGAACTTTAATGCTCAAAACCAGACTATTTCAACAAATAAACAGTAGAAGGTAAGTGTATTCATCCAAATGAATGTGATCATGGACTTCCTCAGAACTCTGTATAATGGACTTCCTCTGAGTCCTGAGGACGTCCATGATCATATTTGTTTGGAGGAAAGCACTTAACTTCTACTGTTTATTTGTTGGGACAGAGTTATAACTCAGCATGCCTGCTAGCACATTTGCTTACCCCAGGCTGGGAATGGCTTTTAATCTACTGCCCAGGTCAATGGCACACTTCATGACTTGCCCTGTCTCTCTTCACTATGCAGTATCACCTGATACCATCATATCTCTGCAAGTAATTCATCAAAGCCTTGTCTGACCTTAACAAGCAGGGACATCACTTAACTCCACTTCCAGAGCTTTTAAGACAAGGAACATAACTTGATGCTCTATCTGGTTTATGTGACTCTTCTGTTCCTGAAGTTCCGTGCTACATGAATAAGGGAAAAGACTATGTGACCTTCCCACCCATTAGTGAAGGATCCATTATCAACACCTGTGAAGAGTTCTATGACAGGAAGGACAGGTCTACTTTCAGACTAAAGGAGAAGGCCAATCACTCTACACCCTGTTGACAAGGCTCTAACATAAAAGTTCATCATAGTGTTTTGTATATGCAGCCAGTGAAGCCACAGTACTGTAGTTCTCACATGCTAAGTTCTGCAAATGTAATCGTAACATCCATGGCAGCCATAAGGCCTAAGGGGCACAGCAGGTCTGCAGGCAGGAATCCCTTCTGTGACCTAGCACAAGCTGTCACAGTCATGACTTCCTAGGCCTTCTCCATAAACGCCAATGACAGATACTGCAGTGCTCAATTCTGTTTCACTGAAGAAAGTTTTGTGACCTGGGACCACAACAGATTATTGTTAGTTTATGGAGAGTCCAAGAACCTGCAGTTATATGACAGTCTAAGCGACAATCACCACAGAGATTCTTTACACGTGGGCATTTTGAATGAGTAACTATGAGTAACTATTCTACATAATATTATCTTTAATATTAACTATCAGTTGTATCTAAATTGTATAATGCATCTTGGAGCTTTTCTCCCCGGGCCTCCACTGAAAATGGGTCAATTCGGCCCAGTGGACTTCCCCGGTAATAAAACTGCAAATAAATAAATAAATAAATAAGGAGCCAGTTACCTAATTAGAACACAAAGTTTTTTTTTTTTTTTTTTTTACCTGCAATGGTCATTAACCTGGAAAAAAACTTGTGGCCAAAAGAGGAGTGACCAAATGCTAACACCTTGTTCTGAAACTGAAGCCTACTCACATTCATTTGAAAGCGTCTTCAGTATGGTCTCCAGACAATGACATGTCAAAAGCTGTCCACAGTGTTTCATGTACTGAACATGTTCAATGAATTTGATGGGACAGTCCCTTAAGAATATGCAAAAGGCAAAAGCAAAATGCTTTCATGTCTCTGATGAAAAAAAAATGTTTGAAAACTTTGGGCCTGTTCCAAAAGCTCCATAGAGATCAACTAGCCATCGAGTTGAGCTCTTTCTATGGATGGTCTAACAATTTTAAACATGATTCTCATGTGATCTCATCTAGCATCCATCTCTCCAAAACATGGCTTTCCAAGGTAGGAAAACTGAGTGAACTAGCTTTCCAAAGAAGGTGCTCCGTGTTGGTCAGGAGTACAACTGCTGAGATGCTGGATATGTGTTCTTCAGAGATTAAGCAAGTACAAGTAGGAGATGTAAAGTTTTCTGGTACCTCAGGCAATTTTCATTCAATGGAAACCTTTTCATCTTAAAGAATATGGAATGTCTAAAAGATAAAAATAGCTGAAGTTGAGAAGGGGAATGATACATCACAAAGAATATCCACAGTGATCAATGTTTATTTCCTCCTCTGATTGTCCTTCAACCGACCCTGACAGACCTAACCTAAAAGGGAAGCATCTCAATAACAGGCATGCCAAATAACCTACCCAAGCTCATTTTTAGAGGTGGAATGGCTAAGCCACATCATTAGCTGCCAGCATGCAAGCATGCACCTGTGTCTGTTGCCTTAGCCATAGCATCATCATAGTAAAACTGCACTGAAGATCATGAAAGCTCACTGTCTAAGCTATGGTACTGATCATGTCCAAAGTCATCTCAGTTTTAGAGTCAGGGAAGTTAGTCAAGTATTCCAGAACTTGGTTCATCAGGATGGGATTGTAATCTGGACAGGTTACAAAAATAATTAAGGGATCTAAATCCCATGGTGACAGACAAGAACAGTCTCCTACCAAGACAGTCCAAAGCCATAAACTCTTTATCAATGGTAAGGTAGAATGGTGCTGTGGGTTCTGTTATCAATACTGGTATAAAAAGGACCATAAAGGAGTCTACCCTGGTATCCTTATAATATATGTCATTTCAGTCTGCTTGCAGAAGTTATCTGCCTTCTGGTAGGCAGACCTATACACAAATGTTTCTATGATGAATACAGGCCATTACTCAGAACATTCTCTACCAGTTAGATTATCAAAGGTTCCTCACTGTTCTTGATCAGACACTAAGACAGTTGAAGGGGGGAATAAAGAAATGGTAGTATGATCCTAAATGTCTACCCTAAGAAAGGTTCTCCAGAGGGGTGCTGAAAAGAGAAATGTTTTTTTTTTTCATTTTCCTTGTCTCCTTCACAATCAAGGACCTCTGGATCCTCAGAAATACTTTCCCATGACAATGATGGAGAGCTAGCCTTTCTCTCACTTCAGAATGTTGAGTCTTGCTTATGACTAGGACACATAACAAACATTTGACAGGCAGGCACTGGATGTCAGGCAACAGGGCCTGTAATAACAACTACAAGGCTTCTGATGCAGTATCGACAGAAGGATCTATGTTTAATCATTGAAAGTTGCGGTCATCTAACCTCCGATGATTAATCACTAGACATCAAATGTTCAGATCAGCGAGTGTGAGATGGGGAAAGTAACCAGTTGGCCAATATTTCCCCGTCACATACTCCACACAATTTCACATTTTCCCATCACACACGCTGCACTATTTCAAATATTTTTTTATTAAAAGCAGATTTGCCCCCTGGTTTGAATAATAATGTTTCTATCAAACCAGTTTTACAAACACATGGTTTAAGGTATTGACTTTATAATTTTTTAGAATGGTCTTATGAATGGTTTTGCCCTACCACTCCTTGAGTAGCCATGTAACCTGATTGCTTTTTTCTGATTGGGTAACTTGTACTTTTAAAAGTGCTACAGTTTCTATGGAGTATTATGGTCTGAAGAAGCAGCATCCAGCCGTGAAAGTGCTTACCTTTTACTTGTTTGTTTTTTATTGTTTTTTCTATTAAAGTTTTATACATGTGAGCTATGGTAATTGAGCTTGTTTTTACCTGTTGCACTATTTCAAACCCACTCAGGTGGGGGGGGGCTGCACCTCCACATCCCCCTAACTATGTATACCAATTCTAAGATCACACTACAGTGGGGAAAAGGGAAAATTTCTTCCATTTTCTCCACTGTAGTGTGATCTTGGAGTTGGTATATATAGTTGGGGGTGGGGTGGGGGGCAGTATATTGTGTATGACAGGGAAATGTTGGCCAACTGGCTACTTTTCCCATCTTACACATTTGCTGAACTGAATTGCTTGATGAAAGAATGTTTGCTAGTTTGTGCTCGATCATCGGAGGTTCAATGAACATAACCTTCGATGTATAAACATAGACCCACTACAGAATATTCAAAGTTAGGAAATGTCCTCTTTCTGCAAGATGACCATAGGTTTTGTGCATTTTTACCACTCTTAAACATAAATACGCATTCAGCAATATTACGTAACTGATCTTTATTTTAGAATATAGTACACATCTTAGCTTGGAGATGCTTTTGCAGTCTTTTAAGTTTAAGTTCTAAGCAAAGTAATGTCTATAATGACACTACTGAATGCTGACACACTCAAAAGATTCTTCAAGTATGTGGTAACAAACCTCAGTAACTTTAAACTGCACTACTACTCAGAAAAGCTGATCAAGAAAGACTAGTCTATATTTCACAAAGGCAATACTTTGCTGCCTATTTCAAGAAGTACAGTCATTATCATAGTAAATATGTAACATGGTCCTTTTCAGATTACATCAGAGTCAGAGAACAGAGCTTCAATTTTCAAAACTGCTATACAACACTTAGTGCCTGAGAAAAACCCAAAACTCCACATATTATTCATTAACACATTTTACACGACAATGTGTCACATAATGACAGCACAATCAGTATGTGGAATGATATATGCTTCCATAGTAATGCAAGTACCAACTGCCTACTTTAAATAACATTTACTTATGTTGTGCTTCTGACTCACTAAGAAAAACAAACTGAAACCTCAGTTATAACATGACTGGTGAAAGCCCAATTGATCACTTATCCCATAAATATATATATATATATATATATATATGGTTCTACAGAAGACCGACATCCAGAAGATCGAAGTGAAGAAGACAGTGGCAGAACATCGACAATGCAGAAGACCATGGGGAAAGGCTGTGTGAGTTAGGTAAGGTTTAGTGTGGGCTTGTAAGGATTTTGGTGTGCTTGTGTTGTGTGTGTGGTTTCTGGAATCGGGATGTGTTTTGTTTTTAATTGTTATTGTGGTGTGTGCAGTGTATGGGGTTTGGTGTTTGTGTATCGGCCGGTTATTAATATGTGGTGTCGGTGATGTGGTTGTCGGTGTTGTGTGGTTTCGACTATGTCAGGTAGAACCATATATATATATATATATATATATATTTATTTATGCTAAATATGGTAAACCTTTTTAGCCAGTGAGAAATATAGTGAAAATTTTACATATGAAGTGGCTTCCATAAGGAATATTAAGGTAGGCATATAGTATTTACCTGGACTTTAGACATACTCACCTGCCTTATACCACAGTGCTCCTGCTCATAAAAAGTTCAGATCTGAAGTTCTTGTATCCTGGGTAGGAGAAGGAAAAAAACAGAACTCATTAAAATTACAAAATATTTCAAATATGGCAGTAATGTGGCATGCATGGGAAATAGCACAGTTGTGTAACAGCCATGTAATGGAGATCGTAAGGGAAGGCAGAGTCACTAGCAATGGTGGTTCTGGCTACTGGTGCCCTGCTTGTGCAACAATGGGTTGTGAGATAATTTGAAACAATTTACTTTTGTGATGCATATGTAGAGTACAATGCCAAACAAATGCCCAAACTCTCATAATGCAAATGTTTCACTGAAAAAAGCATTGCTTAACAATGTTTAATTCTGTTATATTCATTCTTTACTACTTACGTTTTCTTGCACACAGATTGCCTGGTTTCCACTCTGTTTTCGTTCACACATGAATTGAATGGATCCTTTATCATTCTTATGCTATATGTTCAATAATTGTCTTTATGACATTGTAAAAACATTGCCAGATTCAATAAAGCCTACAGTAAGTGTACACAACATGTATTCAGTAAAATTCGTATCACATTTTTTGTGCTTTCCAGTCACTCAGAAAGATTACATAAGTGTACATGTAGTCTACACTTTGCAGTAACCTTTATGATTCCCTGCCAATATTTAAAGTTGCAAGAATATCAGTAGGAAAATTAAAATTAGGAGAAAGAAGTTGTGTATTATGTCATGTTGTCTGTTCACTGAGAATAGTGTACACTTAGTGTAGGCTTTATTGAATCTGGCCCATTGTTTTGTTGGCATGTTAAAAATAAATTTCAGAAGTCTTGCAACATAATTTTGTCATTTACATTATTCCCTCCATAACAGATTACATGTAGATATCTTACCGTTACATGACCACACTTGTCTTGTTTTATACTTCTTATATACAATTTCATTTACAGTATGTTCCTTATAGTATTGTAAAATCTTTCATTTGATTGGTCTACATTTCTGTGTTGAGTCTGAAAAGGGTGCACTGAGATCAGTACACTACCCCAGTAAACAAATATTAATAAAGAAATAAATAAAATGGACAGCTTTTAATGTGCACTAATATTCTTTTTCCATTTACACATGGAGTCCTTTACTCCACTGGGGACTCGGACTCAAAATGTGCCTTTTAGAATTATCAGCGTCAGTTACAAGAGGTTTTCTGACCTAGGCTGTTTATAAATATCTAGAATTGAACTTCAGTAGGCATCATATCATAAGTCCTCTACATGACCTGCATACACATCCTCCAGACAGCTTTAACAGGGGAGGTAGGGAGGCTGTACAGAGACCAGGTAACCCAACTATCATGAAAGATGTTACTTCATATGAGTGCCATCTTGAGATGGCCTAGTGAAGTTGCTTCTTTTTGTTAACTCTATGAAATCCGTGCTGATTTAAACCTGCAGAAGGTGAGAAGCTATCACTACAGAAGCACAAACTGAAAATGGCAGTACCATAAGAGACATATGCCCTGGACTCCATAATTAAAGATTAACAGGTATTAAGGACAGGAGTGACTTCCAGGCAATGGGTTTGCAAATCTTTGCTCCAGAAACAATTATAGCTTCAGCAACGTATACTCATGTATAAAGAGATCTATCTGATGTAGGAAATTCATCTTGACTACTCATGACAAAAGACATGCAGTTATTCAAACAAGTTCTCCTAAATGAAAAGCTAATGGACATGTTAAGTCCCCATGTGAGATGTACCTAGGAGGCAATACCTTCATGTGTTTTTGTTACTCATTGTACCATGTAAAGACTCTTTATAATTAGTAAACACAGACTTCTCTCACCAAGACAAGAATATTCTGGGAAAGCAATGGGAAATAATGTATTGTTTACATGGAAGTCAACCACTGCTTTAAGGAAAAAAGTCTTACTGCTTTTCATGGGTAAGTTCTGAAGTAACTTGCCCCTGCAGAAGCTCTGATAATCTTTATTCACTGAAATAAATCATATGTCACTAACTCACAACACATGCTCAGATTAAATCTTTAGCTCAGTGTTAAGTACACTTAAAAAGAACTAGACAAGGGCAACAATGCACATGTTCCATGACCAAGGGAGGGAAGGAAACCCACATTGTGGAAGTGGGTAAAGAACCCTTTAGAAAAAAGGCAAATCAGAACAAGCATTTGTCAATGCCAAATGTTGTCCGACAGTGAAATGGTAATATTGCACTATGGTGTAATGCCATGGTGAGATGGTTGTGGTGGAATCAGGAGAGGGATGGAGAAAACATTTATACAGACTGGATCTGCAATCATGCAAAATATAGTGAAATATCCTTCTTGCTTGTATCTGGTTATTAATACTCACTACCAGGTATATCAAATAGTGTATGCATTTGTGTGTCAGAGACTCAAGACCATAATATTGTGCAGTGGTTCCTCATAATGTTTTTATACAAGTATGTTTGCTCAATAACACAAATAGAGCCCCCAGGTATATTTTACCAGACTCCCATGTTCTATCTTATGCAATTCATGGAATACAGCAATCAATTCCACAAAACCCTAACATCATAAGACAGTCACATATTTTAACATCCAGATGCAAACAATACACCAAATGATATTTACAGTCTTGTAAAATAAAAAAAAAATAATTATGTTGTGTATGTTTGGCTATTGCTTCTCATAAGTAGGTATTATGGAACAGATCAAATCAAAGAATAAGGACTACATGTTCTAAGCTGCTTCCCATGATGACCTTCTTTTGCAACAGCATCTGAAAGGTAGATTTGTAGAGACTGCAGAAGCTAAAGTAAATTACTGTGCTCCAGTATGCAAATGCATGCAAATACTGCTGCAAAAAATATTTGTAATCATGTAAAATAAAGTGAAATATTCCTCTTGCATGTAACTGGCTACTATTTCTCAATGTTTGATATTAGAAAACAAAAGTATCAGTACCATAATACTGTTTGATGCTTTCTCATGACCATTGATTTTCTGCAGTAAACATGATTTCCATTACTAACAAGGCACGGACTATGAAAGAAAGAACGCATGACTTCCTGCAGCTACATGCACATGGCCTTCATTTGTCTTTTACTTCTAATTTATCTGATTTAGCGACCAGTGATTTTCAAAGAATGAGGGCTATAATACTGTATATTGCTTCTCTGTGATCATTTTTTTTCAAAAGTGCTCATACACAGTAGCAATAATGCAGCATACAGTTGCTGAATTATGTGGGTTCCAAGGCTACTAAGGTCAGCACCATGGGACAGCCAAAATTAACTAGATTTACATGCATCAAAGAAAATGTCAGGAAAGCAACATATTACATTTTTTCTTGCAAAAAAAAAAACGTTACATGACTTTCAACAGTCTACGGTTGTATAAATTAATTAATACAGCCTCCAAAGGCTTTGTTCAGATGAAAACATATAGCACTTGACTGCTTGGGACACCCTAAATTTGGCTCTAGGTGTGAGTGTATGCAAGTGTGTGCCTTCTGTGGAAGGTTGGGCGCTGGGCTGACAACTCGACACCGTAAAACTCCACTGCCAATCATGAGCAGACAGGTGTTCCACTCTGGCAATCCCTAACCGGGAAAAAGCCGAAAGGAGAAGAAGAAGATTGTCTACAGCATTCAAATGCACAAAGACCAGCACTGAGGTACTGGCAAAACGTTCCGCAGTACTACAGTACTTCCTCACAGGACTATTCTGTAAACAGTTCACTTACTGTAACACTACTACTACTACTGCTGCATTAAAGTTTAGAAATGAATTTAGGACTGATGAATATGCACTTTTAACTACACAGAAACACTGTTAACAAGTAAAATGGTACAGGGGCTGTTTTCACATTCTAACTACAAGATACACCTCTACATTGCTATTCATAAAATATTTATGTAAGCTCACTATTTCTTGTGAAGTTATAGTCTTAATGATGGCACATCATATTGATCTGATCTTGTATTCATTTGAAAACTGGTGTACTTTAACCTATAGTTTTATAGGTACTTCCTGGACTATTGATCCATTGAGATCTTAAGAAGCCTAGCTTTGAATTATTTTTGAATGTTACCACTATCCATAAGGGACAAGGGATGAATTTGTGGTTTCCTGTCCATTCATCCACATTACATTTGAGTAGAACAAGGGAAGTACTTTATGTGTGGAAGAAGATTATTTCAAAGAAGTGGTATTCTCTTGATATGCAACTATCCCTTCAACATGTTCTGTGTATGTTACGGAAGAGATTAAGATTAAGATTAAGATCTCTTGAGCAGGTGCTTATGCCACCATTGGACTTGCAGATATTAAGTAGATTTGTAAGAACAGAGTGCTGAGTCTGTATACTCGAAGCAAAAATCACCTCTCATTAGCCTCTATGCTACCTAGAAGAGTGGAAATGCTTTGAGATGGTCAGTGTAGTTTTTACAATTGAAGATATTGATATTCTTGGTGAGAACATCCTGCGGTCATTCAAGTTGTGTTAAGTGTTTGGACAGATACACACTAAAGGGGGAATTATCCTCAGTGATTAGTCTAATAAGTGCAGAATACAGTGGAATGATCATATCTCTGGACCTAGACAATATACATTTACTGATATGCTGTGCAATGAAAAAGAACTTTATTACAATAGTGTATACATAGTGATGGAAGGACAATCTGTCGTCCACATAGGTTCTCAGTATCCCTAACTACTGGATCAATTTTCACAGGTGTGTTGTTGATGTGATACTTACAGGGTACATTATGCATGACAAAGGAGACCTTAATATATTTTTGGCATTTAGTTTTAGTTCATGGTTATGACACCAACTATACATTTGGAAAAGGTGTTCTTACAGGATATTCTTGTCCTGTGAAGTGTTTATGACAGCACCGAGTTCAGTCTTCAATCACTGTCGACCATAAACTGTCAACATTAGCTTTGACCTCCAGGAGGTAAATGCCAAAGAGGGGTGGCCTCAGGACTGAATCCTGGGGTACATCACTAGTGGAAATTTTTTTGAGGAAATAGAGCCCCTAACCCTAATTTCCTGAGTTCTATTTGTGAGCTAATTTTCTGTCCCACAAGCAACATAGGGATTAACATTTAACTGGGAGAGTTTATCAACAATACCTGATTGTGGGATGGTGTCAAATGCCTTTGAGATGTCTGGATATATAGTTTACTCATTTTTCCTCATATATTGCTTCAGTAACCTTTTCAAAGAAGTCAATCAGGTTAAACACGCATGATCTACTCTTGACAAAACCAAACTCATTTATGTCAAGATTTTGTAAGTTATTTATGTCCTTATTTATTACTTACACAATGATCCTCACCATAGCCTTACAGATATGGATGATCAGACATATGTATCTATAATTACCTTGGTCCACTGACACCACCATTTTGTACAGGGGGATGACTGTTGTTGTCCTCTATTTGTCTGTCACAAAAAAGCATAGTTGACAGGTCCTGTTTCAGTCTGAGCAATAGATAGCCTGGTATGTTATCCAGCTGCATAGAAGCAGTGTTCTTGGCTTTGAAAAGTGCTTTGTTACTGGAAGATTTGGGAGGGGTGCAGATGTGTGTATGTGATCTGGGAATGTGTGTGGGGGAGTGAAGTTACATCTAAATTTATCTACTAGATTGTCTATGTCCACATTGTTTGCGTATGTGATATCATTTACTGTTAACTCTGTGCAGTACTGGGCACTGTTTCTGGGGTTTTTAACATTGTTAAAGAATGCCATATGGTTGTCATTTTCCTGGGTGGTGATTTTTACTGCATATCTAGCTTTGGTTTACTTGGTCAAGGCAGGGGTTCCTTGTTAAGTTTAGCAGCAGTCCTTTTTTTGCATTTTCAGAGTTACACTTACTATTGCATGCAATGAGTTTGTTTTCTTTTATTGTAGAGTGTTTATATTTGGGTTCCACGATAAGGGTTTATTTTTAAATTTGGCATTATATATACTTCAGTGGTGGACAGATGCATCTATGCAGCTATTCACATGTGCACAGAGTTAGGTGGTAAAAGACTCTGCATATGCAGTGGGATCATAAATTAGGAGGAGGATACTGAATTTAGCCAGGTCATCACTCAGTTTTAGCAGATTAGCCTTCACATAATCACTGAATACTGAAGTATATGAAGATGCTTCTTGCTTCAGTCTTACGGAGGATGTGATACAATTTGTCTAGGGAGGAAGTTCCAATTGGTGGGAAACAGAGCTGCTCCATAATGGTGAGGTCATATCTAGTTGGTGTGCAGGCTAACCGGTCCAGAGAGTTTGTATTTATAGATGTTAGGAGATGTATAAGTCTCCAAGATCATGGAGGGGTAGTTGAAGTCCCCAAAACGAATGGTATTTGGCCTAATGCCTAGGGACCCCATACTAGTCATCTAGGAAGTATGGGCCAAGTAGGGCACAGAAAGGGTCTGATATTTAGCTATGATGCATTAATGGGGGGTTTTAATGATAAGCTGGAACTGCAGACGTCCCAAGTCATTATCCTGTCTAATGAGCCTAGCAGTAAAATGTTGTTTTACAAATATAAAGATACCACCACCTTTAGAGCCTTTGTCTAGTCCTGAACACATGGTAGATGCTGAAATCCTGTACTGAACGGATGCTGTCAATGGTCTTGAACCACATCTTTGTAACATTGCACATAGATTCACTCTGGGGTAAGCAGTGTCTGTTGGAAGTGAAGCTTTTTGTTGAGGCTCCTAGCACTGAGCCACTACATCTTTATGTTGCAGCTCAATGTAGCAACACCTTTACATTATTAAGATTCTGTTTGGTTAAGCTGTAAGTTTCAAAGACTAACACTGCCTAAAAAAGGCACTTTGGTGAAGGACACGGTTTTAACCAAGACACGAAAGCCATGGGGAGATGGATGCATGCCATCCTTGACAAAGCAGTTAGGACTATCTAGCATCTCAGCTTTGGTTGATATATGTGTATTTTATATATCTATATCTATACAATCTATACATATATATATATATATATATATATATATATATATATATATTTTTTTTTTTTTTATTGTCGAAAAAAACACTTATGCGAAATTCAAAATGTTGAGTTCACTTTGCTGAAACAGCATGTTATAGAACACATGGAACACTGGATTTCACTCTGGGAAACAAACCACTTGTCCACCAACACAGATGCAAATCAAACCTATGCATGTGAGGGGGGCTGTGCCTCCCCGCAACTAAATATATCAACTCCAAGATTGCACTATATTGGAGAAAAGGGCAAAGTTCAACATGGTGGCTCAGTGAAATTGCAGTGTTTTGGGTATTGGATAATATGCCATTTTGGCAAAGTGGTCTCGAAATTTTGAATTTCACGTAAGTGTTTATTTTGACAATTTAAAGTAGATCTATATATGTACACATACATACACACACACACACACACAAACACACATATATATATATATATATATATATATGTGTGTGTGTGTGTGTGTGTGTGTGTGTGCACAGATACATACATGCATACATACACATTGACCACCCTGCCCAAATGACACCAGAAGCTAAGCCAATAAGCTTTTGTTCACACTGTGGTATGCTCAGTCATGTCTCTTTTCATATAGTCTAGGGAAATATGTCTCAAGTCATTTACTCCCAAGTGTACTATGACTATGTCATATGTGCACTTGTGGTGCAATGACTTCAGTCTATGCAATATGTGGTGAATCTTGGCACCCAATAGGCAACTAACTGTGACCCTCTCCTTACTCAGCCTAGTGTGTGGTGCATCAGTGTGTCTCACCGTGAAGTCACCTATGACTAGGAAGTTGGCCTGTGATGAGAGACTGTAAGTCATAGATCCATGTTTCTTGGTGGGTGCAGCCTGCGATGAGTGTTTGTGAGGTTGCTGAGGGTGCATGTTTCTTAAGTTACACTTTGGAGGCCTTATTTCAGGGAAGTTACTTTTAAGAACCTCAGCATAAGTAGGTCTAAGTATTTGGCCTGTACTGTGTGTGGTAGGTATAGTGTGGTGCTGTGTGTTACTGATAACATGTTTACTGTTTGTAGTGGCTATATTTGAGACCTTTGCCTCCCTAAGTTTGAATAACTACACCTCTCACACACTGTGTCAATCTGATTACGTAGTAGGTAGTTGTCATTAATCAGGAGTCAATTGGGTACATTGTACAAAGGCACTTGGAAACTGCAAATCCATGGTCACAAGTGCTTTCTAATGTGGGCTGAAAGGGGAATACTGGAGTTGATTTCTAGAGGCGCCATCTATCTGATATTGCAGATAGCACTGGCCTCAATACAGCTGAACACAGCTAGGAATTAGTGATGCTTTGCTCCTTCTCTCACCATAAGCTAAGAGTAGCACTAATCCCAACATGCTTCATAAGAAGCAGTATTAACCCAGATGTTAACAAACTCCATACACTTTACATTTTCTTGTTAAACACCCTTAACAGAACCTATAGCAGGTTGATACAACAGAAAGCCAAGCTGTGTAAAGCGTCTAAAGAGGTTATCATGAAAACTGCAACCAGACCACTACACACTACCCAATCATTGACCAGCAGGATCCACTCCTCTCTCCAGGAGCAAAGAAGTAGCATTTATCCCAAATTGGAATGTAAGTAGCAAACTGCAGGCTTTCTAGCAATTGGTAATAGGAAGATCAAGGAATAATGTCCCTCTGCTCCTTCTCTCACCAGCTGCACAACAGAAAGAAAGGGTTGGTGTAACAGGTAAGGTCCTTACCTCACAGTTATGAGGTACACGGTTTGATTCCAACCTTTGGTTGTTGGCTAAGATTATAATATTCTGCACACTGATTTCTTAGTATAAGGAGATTAGGGTGAGTGCAATGTTTAAGGTGTTTACTTCACAGACACAAGGTCCGTGGTTTAGGAGTTTACTTCACAGACACACGGTCCAGGGTTTGATTCTCACCTTTAAGAGAAATTAGCTAAGCTTAAAATGACCAAGAATGGCAGCTAAGCTAGTACTTACTTACATAGGAGGGAAGGGATGATATAAAGTTAAGGTCTTTACCTCAGAGATAAAAAGGTCTAATATAAAGCACTTATTGTTTTCTGGAAGTCATGTGTAAGAGACTGAAAAACAGATGGACTGAAGTATGATAATTTATTGCAGTAAAAACAAAAGTAAACCATTGTGCAAGCTGCTTCCCATTTTAGCCACAAATCAGATTAATTTCCAGGGCTAAAGTAGGAGTTGAGCTCAGTAGACACATTCACACAAACTCTAGAAGTGAGAGTGCAAGGGCTGATTTCCATCTGTGGCCACAGCCAGATCCAGCACTAGGTGACCTAAGTAGCTGCCTAGGGCCTGTGTTGGCAGGGGGCCCAATATCCCCGAAACAAGCATTGCATTAGGACCTCACAAGCCCCAGAAACCTCTACATGAGGACAATGCAGGGTATGTGTGTGTGTGTGTGTGTGTGTGTGTGTGTGTGTGTGTGTGTGTGTGTGTGTGTGTGTGTGTGTGTGTGTGCATGTACGTGTGCGTGTGCGTGTGTGTGTGTGCGTGTGTGTGTGTGTGTGTGTATAATGCCCTAGTTGGGAATGGAAGGTTGGTTAATTAACTGCTCAGGGTCAAAACCACTACCTTGGTTACAGGAGACAGGAGACTGAATACTCTACATCAACCAGACTACTTAAGGAATGTGAGTTTCAAGGGAAGAGAAGTTTACTGCTGCTCATGTTATGCTTGTTTGTAATGTGCAACTGTTTTTTTTTTTTTTTAGCAACTGGTCGTCAGTGTTTGTGCTACAGAATTTAAAAGCATGGCTACTGGCATGAGAGGTAGCATAGTTGCCTTTTGATGACAAAGGATGTGGGTTCAACCCCCACACCATGTAGATGGATTGCTGACACTAACCCACACCATGTAGATGGATTGCTGATACTGAAGTGCATTTTAATGGGGATGTGGTGCTGCACTCCTGAGTGTGTCCTCCTTTGAATGAGATACCTAATAACTATGATCCTGTGGGTTTGCCAGCCATTCTATATCACAATATTACCAGCATACCATTTTTTTAATATAACTTAGGTTCATAGATAGGTATTGGCCTAGCTGCCTTTGTGGGTCATTGTAAGCCTAGCTAATTTCCCTTAAAGGTGATAATTAAACCATGTATCCTGTGCTTGTGAGGTAAGCACTTTAGCTATTATTAATTATTTTTAGAGGAATCTGTTTCGTAAAGGCACAATTGTTGATGATCTCCTCTGGGAGCATCTGGGGGAAAAATGCAGAATAAATATGCCTAAGTGTGCCAAATATACAGTAATAAACAATAAACTCATCTTAGCAGTTAGAAAAAAACATTTTCTCAAACTGGGTACTCAATGCTTTCTGGAAGCTACATGCAAGGAGTGGCAGACTGACGAGTAAATGAATCTTGTGGCAAAAAAAAAAAAAATGTGTTCTAAACTTCTACCCTTTTTAATACCAAGTATCATTCTGATATCTTTGTCATGGGGAGAAGATTATCTCTGCTCTTTAGACATCTCACAGTTCTCAGAGTCAACCTGGAAGGACGGGAAGGACAGATGCCCACTTGTAGTTAATTCCCACTGTATAAAGAATTATATTAAAGTGATGATCCTTACGATGAATACTGACATGCACTATCCCAGACAGTCTGTAATTTGCTCCAAGAGATACTAGGTACTGCTTCCGTGAGGTAAAGAAGGATAAAGCTCTTACTGTGTCTCCAATGACTCATGTTTGATTGGTGGCATGGACAATGGAGGGGTCTCACATAGAGAAAAGGGAGAAAGTGGCTAATGTCAGCTCACACATCCTATGGAAATATGTCAGCCTAGACATTCTGCAGTAAAGAAGCACTACAAGACTGGTGAGCTCTGTGAAGCATAAGTGGTGTGCTGTCACATGCATGGGACAGGGCATGAACCTCCAGATGGCAGTGATTGCAGGGCTTGCAAGATTTCGCTGGGTTGTCAGGAGTTAGGGCAGACTCTCTGGCAATACTATGACACTGCACCAGCATCCTCAATCTCCTCACTGATCCAGAGGATGAGCCTGGGAAACTAAAGTAGTTCCACTAGACCCATTACATTTGGAGAGGAGCTGCTGGCTCCTGACGCTCTGCTATTGGCAGAAGAAAAAAAGGAATACTGGGCATCTTAGTCTGGATGATATAAAGAAAGGAAAGCTAATGTTTTAGTAAGTTTGTTGCCAATCTTACCCTGACTGCATCGGTAACATAGTTATGGGAAAACAATGAAACGATTAGTATTAGCTAAAAGGAAGGTAAAGGGAAGATAAGAGGTTATAAAAAGGGAGTGAAGTAAATCAGGATGAAATACAGTATGACACAACAGAGTGCAAAATGGAAAGGTGATCACAGAGCCATAAGACCTCTATGCATTTTTCAATGACAGTTTTAGGAAGTTCTAAGAAAGTGATAGAAGCTTCCTTTACAGGTTACAATTACTCACAGAGGATGTCTCTATTTACCAATAAAGTCATGCCGCTTGGTACCTGTCGAGTATCTTCCTCTGCCTGCTGGTCCTGTTCCATCCCACTGTCATGGTCCTCGCTCTCGCAATGCTCTGTCTTCAAAGTGGTGCAGGCAGTGTTTTTGTCTAGTGCACTGAAAGTAGGCAGACTGTACTGGGCATGGGTCTGTCCATCCTCTGGTTGAAGCTCATCTGTACAGATTGCAAAGTACAAAGACTTGTCAGGTATTTAAATCCACACTAACAAACTGCTATAAGTGGTAGTCATACTACATGCATAATTTTACTTTCTATTTTCTTGACGTCAGTAAGCAGACTACACAGTCACATCAGCCACTTTTTAGGGACAGGTCATTTATTTTGAGTGCTTTGATTGTCACAATAGATAAAAACGTATATTGAGAAATGATGTGAAACTAAAGGACACATTACTAAAACAGCATTAACAATGACACGGTGACAATAATAAAATGTTTAAAGTTATATTACTTCATAATGACGGCATGATTATACATCACTGAAGTCATCGTTAACAATGACTACAGTGGCAATAATAAAATGTTTTAAAATTATATTATTTTCACAATGATAACATGATTATACATCACTGAAAGCAACATTAAAAATGACTACAGTGACAATTATAAAATGTTTAAAGTTATATCATCTTTACAGTAGTAACATTAATACACATCTCTAAAACAGCATTAAAAAGGACTACAGTGACAATAATAAAATGTTTAAAGTTATATTACCTTTACAATGGTAACATGATTATACTGATAAATACATTCTCTCTTGCACTTAAGTGAAAAGAAAAAAAGAAAAAGAAAACAAATAAATAAAATGTCCTGCTCATTAGGTAACAGGCAGAATCCATGCAACTTCCAAAATGTAGTCCCTTTTCAGTAAAATAACGATCCCTCAACCCTAGGGCAATGTTTCTAATTAATTAAAAAATGAAATGTTAAGCTTACACAAAAATAAGCACATAAATAATTAAAAATATGTTTAATAAAATATTTCAAAATAATCTTACATAAGCCATTGCTAACATGCCCTTGTATTATATTATAGCAGATCTCATTGCACAAATTAAATTTATGTCTTTATATCTGTTAACTAGGGATGAACAATGATCTAATGGGGCTTATTTTAGGCTCAGCCTTAATATGTACAAAATGAAATAAAAGTTCTTACACTGTACTGCATCATATGTATCAAAATTTGCAATATGTTTTATAAAAGTACAATAAAATATATAGATACAAATCCAGAATAAAATATGTAAAATATATGCCACATGGAGAAAACTCAGAAAGATTAAAAGCTGTAAAGAATTTGTAAGACTTTTACAATAAATTTGTAATGCCACAAGGAGAAATAGTGAAAACAGACTGCCAAAATAAAGACGGTACCACTCAGGTCATGTGTGATGAAACTCTGTATTTGCAAAATAACAAATTATTTGGAAAAAGAATTACATACCACAGCAAATATGGTATATGCCTAGCTATACCTATGATGCTTATAAAATATAAAAGATGATGCCTGGAATAAAAAAGCCCACAAAGAGCCTTTTCCACAACAATAGTCCTGTTATCAAACCAGCACAATCACTACTTATTTTTCGTCTCTGCTCCAGCGCATGCACTTCCATCACCCATATATGGCCTGAGCAGAACAAACTCAGTTTATTGTGATCATAGTTTTAACATTAAATTACACCTTTATTTCAAAACTCTGTAACACATATTCAAGTTAAAACAAATTAAAAAAAAATACAGCCAGTGCCATGATATAGAGGGTTGAACTCTGACTCTGGTCAATGTGACCTGGATTTGATTCCTGCTTGGGCATCTGTGGAACTGGAAAGGGAAGGATGGGCATGGTCATCATGGGGGATCATGTACTTGGTGCACCTCATGGTCAATCCCTCATGATGGCTGCAGAAGCACAAGGGGGCTTGTCCTAAAGAGGAATAAATGGTGGACACTGCCTGAACTGCAACGTAAGCTGTATGATAAGACCTACATGCTCCCACAAATTGCACTTCCACCCCTGTATGTACAAGAGGTGTGTGCGAGGAAGACAAGTTAGGGCATAATAAAATAAAAACTCTTCAGTCAGAAATATGATGTTGCACCAAGAGCCTCACTCTCCTCACTGACCCCAGGATGGATCAGAGCAAGTTCAAAAAGAAATGAGTGGCTAGTGGGCTGCTAAATGATGAGTGACCCTGGTGGCAGCCGATGGTCAGTGGCAAGGAGCAAAAACAATTAAAAAAATAATAAAGCACAGAACAAAATCTTCCTAACTGCACAGTCCAATAACATGAAGTCACAAAATGTGTACAATGGAAAAGAAACACAAATTTTAATTTCAAATCTGCACAATAGCAGCATCATATTATTCACTTTCGCTTGATTTAGAAACAGGTAACTTAATATACTGTGGACAGAATTACTTTCACTTTATCACAGTCAAATTTTGTAGGTTAACCCAGTCAGAAAGTGTCTATTTTAAGGGGGTCGGGATTTAGTCTGTGTGTGAAAGCAACTTAATGTCAAACTGGCTTGTTAAGGGCATTGTGTGTGTGTGTGTGTGTGTGTGTGTGTGTGTGTGTGTGTGTGTGTGTGTGTGTGTGTGTGTGTGTGTGTGTGTGTGTGTGTGTGTGTGTGTGTGTGTGTGTGTGTGTGTGTGTGTGTGTGTGTGTGTGTGTGTGTGTGTGATATTACACATATATTACACTGATTATAATTCATTTTACTTTTCCAAAGTTAAACATTAGAGTTGTAACTTGTCAGAAAGTGTCTGCTCTTGGGAATGGTGGTGATGTAGGTTTTATGGAAAGTGACTGACCACTGGTATCTTATGACAATAAAACAGACATTTACTTGGTTTGCCATGAACAGTGAGAAAGTGTGTGCGGTAGAATATTTAAAAAAATATATATCACAACTTTTACATGTGAACAGTTTGTGATTTCATAGCCAGATGTTTACCCTGTCAAAGGCGGCACAGTCGTAAAGGACAATCTCTGTGCAAAAACTGAAATCAGTGTTTTAGATGATTTAAGTACAAAATGAATATATAAACCTTTCACATTACTTTATTATAAAAGTATCCATATTGCAAGTGTCTCCTCATAGCAAGCATGCACCTTTTTTCTCATGGGGTAGTCACTTAGTGCACAAAATCATGAATGCTTTGTGCTGATGCAATATAAAAAATTAAAGCCAAAGTATATGTAGTCCTGAATGTGATATTTTTAAATCAATCTGAAATGTAGACACAGAACAAAAAAGAAAACTTTAACAGAAACTGTGAATTCAACATGCAGCTATAATTCTGTTAACACAGTACTTAAAGCATGATCAAACTGCATTTTACAACTGTAGACTCACATTTGTTTTCCATGCAGATTCTACTAAACTTTTTTCAGAGATCTAACTCTCTACAGACAGACACCACAAATACCCTTATATGACCATTAGAATGTGCCAGTTTCATGCATTTCATTAAATTAATTTGCTTTAAGAAATGGATATAATAGTTTTCAAAGCGGGAGATGCAGAACATGCCTTGAATGCATGTGTACTGAACTGTCATAAAAGGAAAAAATATCACGTTTCTGCTTCAACCCCCTTCACCACCATACTCGTGACTGCTAATTCTAATACCCCTGCCCTAACCGTACGCATTACATTACATTACTAAAAAAACTTTCCCTGTCAGTACCACTAGTCAAGACAAAAGGTTACATAACATACACAACACGACACGCACAACAGAAATTTACCCCCTTACCTAACCCTAATGCTAACTCTAACCTGCAAATACTCACAAAAACATACTACCCTAACAGAATATTTCAAAAACAGTACTATTTCAAACACACATTTTCCTGCATACCCCATCATACCTAGACTATGTACCACTTGTAATCAACCAGATATGATTTGTGCTGTCGCCCATTTTTTGTCACTGCGTTGCTCATTTGTATTGTCAAGCAAATGAATGACAACTACATAAATACAAACATATATACATATGTGTGTGTGTGTGTGTGTGTGTGTGTGTGTGTGTGTGTGTGTGTGTGTGTGTGTGTGTACACACAAACACACACACACACACACACACACACACACACACACACACACACACACACACACACTCAAATAAAAATCTTGAACTCCCCCTCAGGAAAGGGAACCATTTAACTGGTGCAAATATCAAACTTACATATAATGCCCATAGCACTGTAGCGGAGGCGACTTCAACACTGAGATGCATTTAATTTCTTAATTATAGAGTAGCATTTATCTATATTCTCTGTTTGAATATTTATTTACTTTATTTAATATTTGCTTATCAGGAAGGTTTGACTAGGACAGAGCCCAGTTTCAGTGGAGGCCCAGGGAGAAACACTCCAGATATATGTCTCTGGAATGTGCGAGGAAACCACGCGAAAACAGGAAGGACATGCAAACTCCACCCGAATGGCACCATAGCTGAGAATCAAACCAAAGGACTTCTTGCTGTGAGGTGACAATGTTAACCACTGCACCACTTAACTGTGGTGTCTTGTACCTTTACTATTTCCATTAGCAACAAATAAATCATTTTTCAGTATGGGAAGTCTATACAAAAAATACATCTGTACTAAGTTGTCAGGACATCAGAAGTCAAATTCTATATATTACTCTTTAGTAGGGAAGGTTTTTTTGTCACTGGATTTATTATCCCTTCCAAAGGAATTGTGATTTACGTGCAGCAGCACACATTTTATGTGCATATCTTGCAAACCAGAAGTCATACGCTACAAGAATTTTGTAACCAAGAATCAATGTGATTGGTGATAACTACACTGCATGTTCCAGAGAAACTGTCTTATATACTGCTTAATACCACTAGTAGGACTACATATCCATTTAGCTGCTCTGACATTTAGTGTCATGCACAAAAACATATATGTTCCACACTTTTTGTCTATAATGGACTCAGACGTGTCTAAATCACATTGTTAAATATGTTGTTATGAAATCAGATTCAAAATTCATTTCTTGAAAAAAGGTTGCATTATCTTTAATTTCAAATATTGTTTTTCTTCAAGTGTCACCAGCTATGCAGACATTTGAACATGAGTTAAATCTTTGCATACTGAGCTTACAGCTCATGCAGTATGTTGGACAAGCACATCCATGTGTCTAGTCTTTAATGTTTTATATAAAATCTTGAAGTATAGACAGACTAAAATTTGTAGGTAAGGAAAATTAAGGACAGAATGGCTATTAGAACGTTATAAATGGCACAGTTTGTGAAACATTCATTTTGAAATGCAAGTGTAATTATTTGTACTTACAGTAACACGTAAATGATATCAAAAAGCAGTGTTAACTCAATCTAAGGAAACAGTGGCAATATACATTTTACGCACAGTGTCTTACTGGATGTCTGCTAAAATTTTAGTCTAATTCCTTGTAGTTGTTTTGTGAAGCTGCATGCTGAAACAAAAGAAACAGGCCAAATATGGCTGATCTGAACCATTATAGGCTCATAGGTTCATAGGTACTTAATAGGCTTTTGATCTTCAAGTATCTTTAAAAGCCTAGTCAAGTATTCTACATGAAATTATTAGCCTTTGCAATTTAAGTATGAATAACTCAGAGATAGGCAACATCATTACATGCTATCCTTATCTATAAGGGATAAGGGTGCTAAACCATGGATACATTTATGGTTTTCCATCCATTCATCCAGATTATGTTTGAACAGACTAAATTAAGTACTTTGCTGTAATATGAAACTAAGACAATTCCAAAAAAGAGGAATTCTCTGTGAACATAGCTATCCCTCCAAAATATTATATTTATGTTGTAGAAGAGATTAAGAGCTTTTGTGTAGTAGATCTTGGAAGAGGAGGTCTGTTGAGACTCTGTACGTGAGGCAGAGATTGATCCTCTGATACCAAGAAGAAGGGCATGACTTTGACATGGTCAGTACAGTTGTTATGACCTAGACCCTTGATTTTCTTGGTGAGAAAGCACTGTGGCCTTTCAAGCTGTGAAAAGTGTTTGGACATACATAACAAAAGGGGCATTGCACACAATGTTCAGTCTTATTAGTGCCAAATACAATGGGATGATCACATGCCTGGAATTAGATACCATACACTTACTAATAAGCTATGCAATGATAAAGGACTTTCTTACAATAGTTGCAATATTGAAATTGAAGGACAGTTTGTTATCCACATATATTCTTAGGTTGCCATCTACCAGATTGATTTTCAGGGATGTGTTATCAGTGTGATAGTTACAGTGTACATTATGCAAGATGAAGTAAATTATTACACATTTTTTGGCATTTAGTTTTTAGTCCATGGATATGATACCAGCTATCCTTTTGGAAGATTTTGGTGTCCCCTGGAGAGTTTATGATGGCACCAAGTTTAAAGTTATCTGCAAACCTGGTCAGCCATAAACATTTAACATTTCTTTGACATCCAAAAAGTAAACACTAAACAGAATTGGCCCAAGACTGATCCTTGGGGTACACTACTAGTGACAGGCCATTTGGGAGAGTATTGTTACCTACCCTTATTTTGTGGGTCCATTTCTGATCCAATTTGCTATCCAATGAGCTACATGGGGATTAATATTTAGCTGGAAGATTTAATCAACAATACCCAAGTGTGGTATGGCATGAAAAGACATTGTGAGGTCTATATATGCAGTCTGCACTGACTTTCCTTCATCCATTACTTCAAGCAAACCTTTCAAAGAAGCCAGCCAAGTTAAGAAGGCAGAATCTGCCTTTGACAAAAGTGAATTTGCTTGGGTCAAGAGTGCCACTCGTCTTGTACATATTAAGACGAAGAGGCTTGGGTGTTCATTTAAGTAATTTATTGCATACAAACACATCAGGATGGATGGCAGGAACAATTAACTTAAACTAAGTGACTGGTCACATACTTGCATGCTATCACTCTGGTTGCTCATTCAAAATGGCATTCTTGCTTGCACGTGCTCAGTACATATAAGCACACGCCCACTGAGTGGAGTGCTTCTTAAAGGTATATTACACACTCTGATCTACATCTTCCTTCTTTACTGAGCTGTCTCATATAAGCAATAACATTTCAATAGACATGTAAATTATACATGCACTAATAAAGAAAACAACATTCATGTCCAGGCTGCTGTGTATCTGGAACTAGGTTTTCAGGTGCGACCTGATCTTGTAATGCAATAGCACTGGGTTTAGCAATAGGGGCAGTCACTGGGGAATGTTCTCCTTCAGGACTTTCAGGGATTTTCTCAGGAACGGGGATTGCTGACGGAATGTCCTCTGGAACAGGAACATTGGACAAGTCACTCTGAGAACTAGAGTCTGTCACAGGCAAGATGCTGTAACACTGGTTCAGACACTGGTAACAAATGTTTCTGATTTCGTATGAATTCTGTTCCTTGTGATTCCACAATGTATGATCCTGGGTCCTGACACAAACTCTTCACAAATCCGATGCGATCAAAACCTTTTGACGTCTGCATCCTCACTATATCTCCTTTTTTTAATGAACTGAGTGGTTTGCTGGTTTTATCATAGTAGGACTTCTGGGACAAATGCTTTTTCAACAGTTGGGTTTTCACTGCTTTGTTGTTTTTAGCACATGGAACCAATAAATTGCTGATGACTGTTAATGCGGTTCTGGTTTGTCTCAACATAAGTCTCGGGAAGGTGAGCCAAAATGATTATCATGAGGAATGTTTCTGAGATATAGCAAGTTTAGAAAAACATTGGTATTGTGATGTTTGGATCTCTAACAGCTGTTTTGCACTTTGAACTGCACGTTCAGTCAAGTTGTTTGACTGTGGGTATTCAGGAATACTCATAATATGAACAAAGTCCCACACTTCTGTAAACTGTCTGAACTGCTGACTTATAAACTGTGCACCATTGTCAGAAATAACTGTGCGGACTACCATGGACAGAAAAATGTCTCTGCAACTTAATAATGACAGTACTAGAAGTTAGGTTAGGAAGTAGGTCAATCTTGAACCAATCTGAGTAAGAGTCTACAAACACCAAGTAATCTTGACCATTCCACTTGAAGATATCTGTGGCTACTGTTGTCCAAGGTAGTTCAGGAATCTGGCTTAACTGAAGTGGTTCTTTTTTCAGATGTGGCTTTGTATTATTGCATACTGAACAAGATAAATGTACATTCTCAATATCTCTAGATAGAGAAGGCCACAATACTAGTCCTCTTGCCCTTCTTTTGGTAGAGTCAGTTTCTGGTTGGCTACAATGCAAGATCTTAATGTACTCTTGCTGCAAGTATTTTGGAACAATCACTTTTGGACCTTTCATGATGACACCATAGTCTGACAAAATCTCATCTCTGTATGGAAAATACTGCTGCACTTCCACTGGTAAACAAGGTTGTTTTGAAGGCCATCCTAAACTAATAAAGAGGCTTAGCTTCTGAAGAATTGGATCTAAAGCTGCATGAGTTCTGAGCTCATCAAGATGTGTGAAAGAAATTGTTCTCACTTCTGTGACTTTAAAATTAGGTTGCTCATTGTTATGCTGTCCTGTGGTTTTCCTAGGCAATCTGGATAAGGTATCAGCAAGATAAAGAAGTTTACCTTTTGTGTAAACAAGACTGAAGTTGTATCTTTGCAAGTTGAGCATCATAGATTGCAATCTGGCAGGAGCATTGGCTTTCTCAAAATAGTAACTAAAGGTTAGTGGTCAGTTTCAATCTGGATAGGTCGACCATAAACATAAACATGGAACGATGAACATGCAAGCACAATTGCCAAAAGCTCTTTCTCAATGTGGGCATATTGCATCTTGGTTTGGGAAAGAGTTCTCGATGCACAGACTACTGGTCTACCCTCTTGAAAAATGACTGCACCTAGACCAAACTTAGAAGCATCACAGGAAAGAGTAACTGGTTTGTGAACACCACAGTGTCTTAGGGTTGGTGGACTGGCATTTTTTTTTGTTTGAAGGCATCAAATACTCAATGGTGTTGCTCTGACCATGACCAAATTACATCTTTGCATGTCAGCTCTCTTAGTGGTGCTGAAAATTGGCTTAAATCTGGAATGAACTTGCCTAAATAGTTGACCATACCAGGATAACATTGTAGGGCTTGAACATTGTCTGGAGCTGGCATCTCAAGAATTACTGTTTGCTTGGAAGGATCTGGTCATAAGCCTGAACTGGTAAACAAATTACCAACATAAGTAACTTCTGAGGATTTAGCTTTTCACTTCACATGCTCTTTCCAGAACTTTCTTGAGGTTTCTATCATGTTCGACATCACCACTGCCTCCTACTAGAATATCATGTACTATAATAGCACACGGATAGATAGAAAAAATTTGCCCCATCGCATGCTGAAAGACTTCACTGGCAGAATTTATTCCAAATGGCATTCTCAGAAATATGCATCTCCCAAATGACATACCGAATGTGGTTAGCAATGAAGATTTTCAGTGAAGTGAAATTTGCCAAAATGAACTATTTTCATCTAAAACAGAAAACATAGTGGCATTTGGCATTTGGGCAGCAACCTATTCGAATATGCACATAAGACGATGAGGTCTTTTAAAATCTTTGTTCAAATCTCTTGGATCAATAGATATTCTGATATCATCTGAACTATCCTGGCAAACAAACTATAAATAAATAAATAAATAAATAAAATCTGAGCTTTTTTATGAGCTACCACCATGGAGGATACCCATTCAGTTGGTTCTTCTACTAGACAAATTACATCTAGCTGCACCATTTTGTCTAGCTCGGCCTTGACTCTGTTCTGCACAGCTACTTAAACTTTCTGTGCTGGTCTGATAACTGGGCTGACCTCTGGGTCTAACTTCATGGAGTACACACCTGGTAGGTTGCCTAGCTTGTCTGCAAAAATATCAGCATACTCAGAAAAAATAGTCTGGGCAGAATTTGACCTGTTCTCATTTAGGCTTACATGAAGGACCTCTCTGTTAAATAAAAGCAATCCCATTTACAAACTGTCTCTGAGGCCTAATAATGAATGCATGTGTCTCTTGACTATGTAAAACTGCAAGTCATAGCTACACCCAGCAGAGTAACATGAAAGCACTACTGAGCCTTCGGTTTGAATATCTTCACCATCATAAGCAACAAGTTTCGCACACTTTGACAAATCAAATTATTCTGCAGCTTTTACTCTAGCAAATGTTTCTGCTGACAAAACACTGCACTTTGAGGCAGTATTTACTTTGAGCTCTACAGGACTCCCATTAATCTGAACAGTGCAAAAGATTTCATTCTTTACCCACAGATCTGCATTGACTGCTTCTCCAAGCATGGACACCATATCAACATAAAAAGTAGGGGTGCATGTTTCTAATTGATCAACTTTCCTCCTTGTATGCCCGCTTTTAATAAAAGAATGTGTCTTGTTTGAGTTACAAAATCTTTTGAAAAGATTCCACTTATTGCAAGAATGACACTGCTGACCAAAAGCTAAGCACTTTTCTAATTTGGGTTCATGATTACCACCACAATTACAACAGCTGATTATGTGGTTTGCTACGGGTTTTGCTGAGTCACCCCTGTGCTTTGTTGCGTGCACCTTAGGCCATACTGAAGTAGCTCTGGGTTTTACTGAAGTTGCCACACCTTTGGACCTGTACCTTTTAACCTTGTGCTGCATACTGTCTACATGAGCTTTGAAGGGTTCTGGAAGATTTGCCCTCTTACTGGTCAGCATACTTGTGTGGCTTTCTGTATACCTGACAAATCTCAATGGCCTTGTTTAACATCAAATCACTGTCTCAAAGCAAAATCTTTCTCACTGTGTCATTATTAATGTCATACACAAGCCTGTCTTTTATCAACTCATCTCTCTAATGCTTTTGCTCTCTTGTGTAAAATGAGTGTCTTTCCATTGTAATATTTGTTTGGGGTTTACACATTTCTTTAAATTTACATTTTAAGCACTCAGGGTCTTCCTTCTTTTCAGCTGGTACCACAATATGGTGTTTCCCCCCTCCCCTGCAAGTACAGCAGGTGCATACACAAATTAACACTCTCTTTCAATGGTTTCTGAACCAGCTAAATTAAGCAGAATAAATGCCTTTGTAAGTGTGTCTTTGTCAGAAAAAGCAGTCTGTGTGAAAATATTGTATTTCTGCTCACTCTCCAATTTTCCGCAATATTGTTATCAAACACAAGCAGTGTGGGTCTGCGACAGCCTTCTGCCATCCCCACAGATTATAGTAAAACAATGCAAAGTTGGCCCTTGTAATTATGAACGAACATGCACACACACCAGGTACTTATTCAAATGCACAACAAACTCTTTGAAATACTGTACTTTGCAAAATATTCTTTGAAATAACTGTACTTTGCAAAATATTCTTTGAAATGACTGTGCTTTGCAAAATAACTGCACTGTAATAATGCATACACTTGCCAACACTTTGCACACTTCGGATATTTTGAATAACCTTAGTTAATGTGAAAAAGTAGCACATAGCAAAAAATATGGTCATTTTCCATTTTTTATACATTTTATAAGATTCAGATATTGTTTCAAATGTTTTGGTAATTATTCTGAATACTTTTCTTGAATATGTCACAGTTTAGGACATTCTATTTAATAAGAAATTTGTTTTGAGCATTCTGAGTGCTTTGTTTTATATTTACAGTGAAAGAAATCATTCAAGTGAGTTTTAGCACCTGGAAATAGTTTCTGACTTGTTTCTGAGTTTTTGAGCAGTTTGGATGATCCACTCATGTATATTCCTCCATTTCTAACTGGTTGCCTCATGGCTGTAATTCTGGATCCCATTCTGACACTGTGTCACTTGTTTTGTACATATTAAGAAGACGAAGAGGCTTGGGTGTTTGATTAAGTAGTTTATTGCATACGAACACATCAGGATGGATGGCAGAAGTATTGAACCTAAACTATCTAACTGACTGACTACATACTTGCATGCTATTATTCTGGCTGCTCATTCAAAATGACACTCTTGCTTGCACATGCTCAGTACCTATATGTATGTGCCCACTGACTGGAATGCTTCTTAAAGGTATAACACACACTCTGGTCTACAAAGAGTTTGTCAATTACATATATACTTAATTATTATTTCCTTAATGATCCTTAATCCCTTTCTCTTTCTTAATCTTTTTAATCTAAACCTTCCCAATGGTTACATTCCTGAAGTCTGGAAAATAGCATTTGTAATGCCATTGCACAAGTGTGTCTAAACAACAGACACCATTAACTCCTATGTAAATGTATGCAGTATATTACCTCAGACATAATTAATCTGGACATTGGCCATTTGGCTTTGTCAGTGGATGTTTATGTCTCTTTAACTTCATTTACTTCTTTGAAAACATCACTGAAGCAGTAGATAGTGGTTTTATGGTACACACTGCATATCTGGACCTGACCAAGGCCTTTGACACTATTTCCCATGCAGGCAAGTTTGACAAACTTGTAAATATGAACATAAATCCTTAAATTGTATAGTGGATGGCTAACTGTTTGACAGAACCCATATGGTTAGAGCTGCAGGTACCATTTCTGAAAGCAAAAAAAAAAAAAAATGCTACCAGTAGTGTAACCCAGGGCTCAGTGCTAGGCCCTCTCCTTTTTGGCATCTAGTTGTCTAAATTTGCAGATGACTGTAAATGTGGACTTGTCATTCATCTTTCACTGACTCGCAATTAATCAAACATGAGTTAGACCATGTTAACAATGGGTGCAAAGACAATATTTTAAAAGTAAAAGAATGTGGTGCAGTTCATTTCGGTAAACAAAACATTTGCCCATACTACAGGTGACACACGACATAAGCACTTGTGTAGACAATTCTTTTTCTTTTGATCATAATGTCACTGTTGTAGTTAAGAAAGCCTTCTATCTGGCTCAGCTAACTTCCAGTGACATCTCCCCTTGATCCAAAGTGCTCTAATTTCATTTTACTCATACCTCATTTAACCTGTTATTGAATATAAAGCCCCTTTATGTATATATTTGTCTATTTCCTGACTAAAAAGCTCAGTGGGCTCAAAACTATTAGTTATAAGGACAGACTGGCAGCCCATTCTCTATACTTAGCTTCTTATAAATGTCTCCATGAAGACCTGTGCCTAGCTTTTTGACTCGTGAAAGATGCAACACTATTTGACCATGTATTCCTTCAGGAAAACAAACTGTGTCTCAGATAGTTAAAGGAAATAGATCTTCATCAGCAAATAAATAAGAAATGTTGGCATGATAGATTCATATCCAACTGTATTCCCCATCTACTTCTGGTTACATGTAAAGCTATCAGCCTCATCAACTTCTAGGTAAACGTGTATAATTGAATGGGCAGGCACAAATTCTCCCCAGGTCTGTCTTTTATTGCCCTTGTTAAGGCTAAAGGGAAGTTTTGAATATGATTTATTAACTAGGCTTTCAATGGTCCGCAAACTGATTGCCTAATACTTATCTATGAACAGATCAACTAGTCACACCTCATTGTAATCCCAATTTCTATTGCTAACCTATGTGAAACTATTTCTGTCTCTACATTTTAACCATGGCATCCATTTACTAAAATACTTCTGTCTGAATTTATCCAGCATGTTCTCATTATCCTTGTCAAAGATTTCATCCATTAATAGTTTTATATCGACATGGGGGGATTAATGTTGAGTTCCATCTGCAGGTTATATATATTTTATGCTATCAATAAAATCAGCATAAATAAGACTTTTTGATATGCAACTCCACTGCTAGATAAGTCATAAGAAGAAGTAGAAATTGAGGCTTTGTTAAATTATACTACCCGGCAAATAATTCCTTTTGTTGTAATGTGTGGTTAAAGGCTGATAGTTGAAAGCACTCCTAAAAATGTGCTCACAGTTTCTTATTTCCCCATCAAAACATCTCCAGCACATGGAGGGGTGTTAGGGAAAAAAAACATAAGAAAAAGAGATTTCTGGGAGCCAGATACTATACAGCAATGTAATGTATACATGGCAGGAATCAATCATAACTGAAATGCTAGCACATGGCAGAAGATGCACTATCACAAACACACCAACACTAAGTAAAGAGTGTCCCCAAGATATCTACCCACATGTCTTTATGATGTTAGAGGAAACCAGGCATCCAGCCAAAACCCACATGCGAACTACACAAAGAAGGCACCCCTAGCTTGGACCCGATTCAAAGACGCAAACATTATGATATGACAAATGCAGCTGCTGCACTTCCATGCTGCCTTGCCCTACTGATGGGCAAATTCAAAACTAACTGGACAAGAATACAAACAGGTTTTACACTCTTTTTAACTTTTGTATTTTACTACAGCCAAAAAATATTTGCTGTAGATATCACAGATCATGTCACCAGGCATTAGTGCAAGTATTAAATTCAGTAAATGTGAAACGATGATTATTATTGTTGAAGTCTGATGAAAATCAAATGGATAACTACAGAATATGTGCTATATTGTTGCCCTCCTTAATAGGTAATACTAAAACTTTTCCAAGTGTTCAGTGGATGAAAAGATTATATTTTATTTCATTTTCTTATTCTTTGATCATAAAAAATAGGACACATTGTAGATTACACTTTACTAAAAGAATCACACCCCGGGATTCATGAAGCTTGCGCCATGCACCAGAGTAGCGTCAGCGATCTAGTGACAAATATGGCCATCGAGCAATTCAGGTAAGAGCTGTTTCCACGTGCACTACCAGCGTACGCCAGAGCTGCGCAGCTCACGGCGCCTGTATGCTAATTACCCCATGTACAGCAGTGTAGCATGCAGATGAAGGTATATAGCGATTCATGAAGTGGTGCAGGCGTAGCGTAAGCATGCAGAAATGTAAACCAAAAAAAGGTTTACATTTTTTCAAACCGAACATCGGAACCATGAAAGCGGACCAAACTTATGTATTACAATGTTAACATATGCCAATGGCTAAATATACAGCCAATTGCATAAAAAAACACGCACAACACATAAAAAATAAGGAAAATATATTTAGATGTCATAAAACTGCAATGTAACACAAATCATGATTTCGCCATAATAGTCAATGGTACGCATGCTACACCACAACCAAGGAGCAAGGGTTGCTAACGGTCTAGGACAGTGTTGTGCTCAGTGACTAGGAATTAGTAGTCAATGCCATGCAAATGAGTCAAGTAATACTGAATCACAAATGTCCCGCCAGTGTAAGGATGTACCACATGAAGCAGCGGTACAACACCGAGGAGTGGCCTGGAGGTAAACATGACATCATGAAAGGTGTGCAGTGCCGTAGCTGTAAGCACATTGAAGCATTGGTAATCTGGGTTGCCTGTTGCTAAACAAAGCCGCAGGATAGGGGTGTGTACCTAGCCATAGCTATGCTTAGCTGAGAGCACACAAGGTGACCGAAAGTGCATGTGAACGTGGATGAAAACGCACTCAAAAGCCGGAAACCGGGCGCGCGCAGCGCACAACTTAGGTGAAACAGGAAGGTTATGGGAAGACAATAAGGAAATGCTGCAGCATGGTAATTGGAGTACAAATGAGTAATTAACACCTAGAAACTCACAGTGGGCCACAGACATCAGCTAACAAGGCTGTTAGCAGCTACCTGCAGAACAGGAAAGGGGAGGTGCTGTACAGCAAAGAAAAGAGAACTGACACAGCAGAACAAAGCAAACTTGCTGTAGATCAGCTACATAACACATTTCCCAACACAATCCTGGGTTGTGGAAGCACAAAAGAAGAAAGGCGGTAGCTGGATGCATGCCTGACAATGGGAGGTGAATCGGGTTGAAAATAGAAGTAAAGGGCAATAGATGAATCATGGCAGACAAGCGTAAGTCAACACCAAAGGCCCCACAATAGCAGTACCTGCTGTAAAACCAATAATTAAGATACCCTGCAGCTAGAATAGCACAAACACACCCAATTATACCAGCATCATCCACTGCACAATAGTATAAGGTGTGAAAGCTCCACACACACACACTTGTGTATTCCCAGACACTCTGCACCATTGGTGTATACAGACTGGGAACTTTTAATATGTATATGTTAGGGGGTGCCATAGCTTTGATTCACCAGCATGTGTTGGAGACTGACGATGGTGTGGAGGATGATGCTGACAACCATCTCAGGCACCGGAGGAGGAGACAATTGTTCAGACCCAGAGTAACCTACCAGGGGCTACATGATCTGGAGATAGTAGAGCGTTACAGGGTGGACAGGGACATCATACAGAAACTTGTTGAGCCATGCCTCAGAGCCAGAAGTAACAGAGGGGAACCCATCCCAGTGGACATGAAGGTATGTGTATGTTTGAGAATACTAACCATATGTACCTTTCAAAGGCCAACTGGGGATATCATGGGGATCTCACAGACATCAGCATCCAGAGTACTCCACCAGTTTCTGGATGCCATGTTACCACATGCCAATGAGCACATACACTTCCCCTGAACGCAGGAGGAGTTGGCCAGCAATATGCGTCACTTCCACTGTGTGGCGGACTACCCGGAGGTACTGGGTGCAATAGACTGCACGCACATACACATCAAGTCACCACCCGGTGAGCAGGGTAGGCACTACATAAACCACAAGGGATTACCCTCCATCAACTGCCAGGTCATGTGCAATGCCCAGGGTATTATCATGGATGTGTGTGCCGGCAGTCCTGGAAGCTATCACGACTCCCACATCTGGCATGCCTCACAGCTGTATCAGGTATTTGCCAGGAGGGGCATCCCATATGGCCACCTGGTGGGGGATGCTGGCTATGCACTGGAACCGTGGATGATGACACCCATCAGAAATGTACACACAGCCATGCAGGAATGCCATAATGAGGCCCACGCAGAAACCAGAATCATCATAGAGCTCATGTTTGGGATGCTGAAATCACGGTTCCGTTGCTTGGACATATCTGGTGGAGACTTGCAGTACTCTCCAGGAACGTGTGCCCACATCTTCATAGTATTTGCCATGCTACACAATATGATCCTGTGGAAACAGCTGCAGCAGGGACAGAATGGTGAAGGCTCTCACAGCCCACCACCATTGCCAAGGGACCCACAGGCACTGGGGGCCCAGTATGCCCATGCCTTGGCAAAGAGGGAATGTAAAGCACACACACTGACAGTTTAGGCACTCATGGACTGACACCCTTCTCCACCTGCACACATAGCAAACAAGGATGGCACACACACACACACGACCACCTCTAAATTGTCATTTATAGGTGGTCTACTGTGTGCATCCTACATAGGTATCCCTCAACTATTGTACACACAACAGCCACTGGCACAAGGTAAGCTAATACCTGAACAGTATATTAAGCTATCAGCATGTGTCCATACTGTATGTACAGGTTCATAGATACATAGGTAGGTACATGGCCAACCGCTGAGGCCACTCATAAGCATAGGCAAAACGTGTCTGCTGTCGCCACCCCATCGATCAACTAACTGTCCCTCTGTGGAGCAGAGCCACTTGCGGGATCCCTGGGGTGTAGCTACTGTTCACCACTCACTCTGCAAGGATTCTGTGGAGTGTTAGTGAGGGGTTTTGTATAATGTAATCAGGGATGTGTTTCCAAATAATGGGGAGTATCCCTGACAGACATCTTCACAGATGTGTACATGTTACATAATATACCTTAAACACAGCTTGCATATATAGGTAGTTCTCCACAGAATAATAAACATGTGGAACACACAACCGCTGAAATGTGCGTTCATCACCCTTGCACTACCAGTGCCTGCTCTGAGAGGTAAGATATCACTGCCAGGATTAGAACACGCAATCATGTACACATTCATCACAATAACATATCACTAAGCTACCTGAGCTGTACCAATGGCAGTCGTGTATACTGACAGGATAAAACACAAAAGGTAGGAATGTGCTGAAATAGGACAAACCGGCATGTACACAATGAAAGGTGTATGTTTTATATACATATTACATTCTGCTTGCCGAGCACACTCAAGCAAATCTGCAGTCTGTGGCTACCACTCCACCCATACAGTATAAGAAGGAATCAGTACTGCAAACTAAACAAGGATATACATTTTGAGCCTCAAGAGCAGGAGCACACTCAAGCAAATCTGCAGTCTGCGGCTACCACTCCACCCATACAGTATAAGAAGGAATCAGTACTGCAAACTAAACAAGGATATACATTTTGAGCCTCAAGAGCAGGAGCACACTCAAGCAAATCTGCAGTCTGCGGCTACCACTCCACCCATACAGTATAAGAAGGAATCAGTACTGCAAACTAAACAAGGATATACATTTTGTGCTTCAAGAGCAGGAGCACACTCAAGCAAAACTGCAGTCTGCGGCTACCACTTCCACCCATACAGTATAAGAAGGAATCAGTACTGCAAACTAAACAGGGATATACATTTTGAGCCTAAGCAAATTTACAGACTGCGGCTACCACTCCACCCATACAGTATAAAAAGGAATCAGTACTGCAAACTAAACAAGGATATACATTTTGAGTCTCAAGAGCAGGAGCACACTCAAGCAAATCTGCAGTCTGTGGCTACCACTCCACCCATACAGTATAAGAAGGAATCAGTACTGCAAATTAAACAAGGATATACATTTTGAGCCTCAAGAGCAGGAACACACTCAAGCAAATCTGCAGTCTGCGGCTACCACTCCACCCATACTGTATAAGAAGGAATCAGCTCTGCAAACTAAATAAGGATATACATTTTGAGCCTCAAGAGCAGGAGTACACTCAAGCAAATCTGCAGTCTGCGGCTACCACTCCACCCATACAGTATAAGAAGGAATCAGTACTGCAAACTAAACAAGGATATACATTTTGAGCCCCAAGAGCAGGATCAGTCCACCCAGACATTCTACTTGTATGTTTTATGAGATTGAAGCTATTACATTAGCAGTATTTCTTAGTAGTTCTTAGCTTGCTAATAAAACTGACTGTTGTAGCCTTGTGTCCTCCCCACCCCCTGCTAGTACAGTAATCCTAACTGTCCAATAGACAGTATACATTTAATTCACATCCCTGTGACTACATTAACCATCAAGCAGCCCTCTCAGTGCTTTCTGCCTTAGTTTGTATAACTTGGAGGCCCACCTGTTTATTTGCATCTCTATACATTCCCCTTCATTGCTAATGTATCTCCCTACTCTAATCTGTGCACAAACTGGTTACTAATCAGCAAGTCAATGTGAAGACACACTCCCAACTTTAATAATCTTTGCTGTCTCTTCTCTCCTTCACTTTACAGGTAGTTTGAATTATTACTTACCCCCTCTGAGGCCTTCACTGATTTCCACTGATTGCCTCTCTGGTTTCTTTGCATTCCACCTGGTTTACACCCCTTGTGCTATCTCCCTCCCCCAATACAAAGTGTATATTAGAATCCTGCTGAGCATGGAGCCATCTTTAAATTTCTAGTCTCCCACCAGGACACAAGTGCTCTTCAGCAATTACATTCTGCTTGCCGGTAAGCCATTAGACCTCAGGAATTTGTTTAAGGTGTTCAGATTTCTAAAGTAATACTTACTTACTTTTTTCTCTTGTCTTGGTTGGCTCTGCCCCGCTCCATTCGCCCTCACTAATGATCTGGCTCTCTCTGCTCCCCTGCCCTGTCCCCTCTTTCCTCCCAGCCCCACTACCGCTACATTGATAGTAATTACAGCCACACCCACAGCTCACCCTCACATCACCTCCACCAATCACAGCTCCTCAAGTCACATCACATTATACCACACCAACTTGCTCCACGCAAAATACTCCCAATCACTCTCATTCCCACTAGGCATTTTTTACATCACCCACACTACTTCCCCATCCACATATAGTGCAACCCTATAATTCCTATTCAGACCCCCACCACCTAGAAACAATTTAAACTTTATAACCATGACTATCACACAACTAAGTCTAGTCTGTCTTCTCAAAATTCTTTACAACACCACAAGTTATCACTCTAGCAATATCCCTAAACTTAGTAGCAGAACACTACATTATGCACTCTCGTATACAGACACCACACATTATAATAATATCTGCCCACAGTTATTCAAGAACTACATAATGGACCAATTCAGAACTAAACACATATGCTCTCATTCCTACTCCAAAAAAAACCACAATACTTTCTCACACTCCACACCAAACTCCAACATCTGTATAACAATTTTAACACCAGGCTCACCATAAGTGGGGATATCCACCCCAACCCAGGCCCAAATCCATCCTGTCCAACAAAACCTGCTCCAACACAAATGTCAGAACATAACACCCCCACTTTCTTCATCCCTGGGCAAATCAACAACAGCAGCAGCAAAACCAACCACCTTTTAATGCTAAATATTAATATTAGAAGTATCAAAAATAAAACACCTGATCTCCAGGCCACAACAGCACACTACTCCCCAGACATAGCTGCTTTAACAGAAACCTGGCTAAATAAAAACATAGCTAACTCAGAAATTCTCCCTACCAGCTACAATATCATTAGACAAGACAGACCACTTCGTAAAGGGGGTGGAACTGCCTTACTGTACAAGTCCAATTTAACTGTCCATCAATTACTAAACTCCTACCCCTACCCCAATAACTGGGACATACTTATCTCACAACTTCAACTTCACCCTAAAAAGGTCATCACCACAATTGTGATCTATAATCCACCTGGTAATACACCTGCTTGCCTTGAAGACTTTTTATCCTGGTGTTCTTCCACATACTCACAAGAAACCTTTATTCTGAGGGACTTCAACCTAGATTGGTTCACCTGTATGTCAGAACCACAAAGTAATCTAATAAATCTCCATGGCTACCAGCAGCTAGTCCAAAGTCCAACTAGATGTGATAAAAAATCTAAAAGGGAATCCATCCTTGACTGGGTCCTAACTAACAACCCCACATTGTACCCTCACACAGGCAGTCTCCCAGACACCTCAAGTGACCACAACATAATATATTTTATATGTAGTAGAACAAGCATATGCAAAACCACTAACTATATATCCACTAGAAACACAAACAAATTCTCTCCTGAGGTCCTCAACACTTTACTCTGTAACTGTGACTGGACCCCCCCTAAAAACTCTCCCACTTGACCAGGCTGTAGCATATTTCAACAAAATATTTCTACAACACCTAGACGCTGTCGCTCCATTGCACAAAATCAAGGTTAGAACCTCTACAAACCCCTGGCTCAGTAAAGAAACCAAACAAATCCTCAAGTCCAGAGACACTGCCTGGCTTTACTATCAAAAAAAGCAAAGAAACACAAAGCCTAAGTACCAAGAACTGCGCAACTGTGCAAAAAATGCATTAGGCTGGACAAAAAATCATACTACACAACATTACAAACTAAATACCAACACAACCCACAAAAACTTTGGAAAAATGTAAACCAGCAACTAAAATCCACCCAAAAGGCTACCCCAAACCAACCACCCCTGACACTAAAGTTCCCATCGAAACACAGTTCAACTCCCACTTTGTGAACTCAATTCTATCCTTAGTATCACAGAACAGTTCATTCCTCACTATCCCCCCCAACACAAATAACACTAATACAAGCTTTACCCTCAAAACAGTTTCCACCACTTCAATCAAAAGCATGCTCTCCAAACTAAAAACCTCATCAACAACAGCCGACCTACTCCCCAGCTATTTCTTGAAACTCACAGCAGATGCTATTGCTATCCCAGTCTCCACTCTCATAAACAGATCAATTGTTGAAAACTATGTGCCCAAACTCTGGAAAATATCCTATGTTACACCCATACATAAAGGCAGGACCTCCACTGAACTTAATAACTACAGACCCATTGCTTTACTGTCCCCCCTGGCCAAAATCCTAGAAATATGCATCCATACCCAGATGCTAAACTATCTCCTAGACAGCAACATCCTGTCACCTACTCAGCATGGTTTCAGACCTACCCATAGTACCACTACAGCCCTCCTCTGCTTCACAGACACAGTGAACCATCTCAAAAATGAAGGCGTACAAATGTCAACTTTTTTTGGATATGTCAAAAGCATTTGACACAGTCTCACACCAAATCCTGCTAAACAAACTAAACCAATATCATCTATCAAATTCCACTCTTACTTGGTTCCAAAGCTAGTTAACTGACAGGTACCAAGCTGTGAAATGGGAAAATTCTCTCTCTCCTCAGCTGCCCATAACTATAGGAGTCCCACAGAGTTCTATCTTAGGACCACTACTATTCACAGTCTTCACAAATGACCTCCATACCTCCACACAACATGCATCTATAATTCAGTATGCAGATGACACTACCTTAATCTGTGTTGCACAAAACATTCCCACCCTCCTGCAAACAACTCAACTAGTATTCTCTAACATTGAAAACTACCTTATCAAAGCCCAACTTATCCTCAATCCAAAGAAAACTCAGCTTATGATTATAACCAGTTCTAACAAAAACACTAACAGTCAATTCACTATCTACTCCACAAATGCTACTCCAATTGCTCCAGTGGCACAGGCTAAGCTACTGGGAAAAACCATAGACTCCCACCTAAAATTTGATAGTCATCTCAACTTAACTATTAAAAAAGTACATGCCAAACTAGGGTCACTCTACCATACCAAACCATTTCTTATCAACAACATAAGATCAACCATTGCTACCAACTTCTATCCACCCTACTCTATGCATCTCCGATTCTGACTAATCTAAACAAAACTGAACTAAGCAAAATGGAAGCCTGCTATAACAGAATTACCCGCTTTGCTGCAAATTGCTCATATAGAACTCATCACTGTACTGCTTTGAGACAGCTCCACTGGCTTGAACTGCCCAACCTCCTAACCTACAATCAGCTCTGCCTCTGTCATTCTATCTATTACCTCCCCAATAAGTGTCCTGCCCTCAAAAACCTAGTACAACATCACTCAGCCAAAAGGCCTCTTAGATCATCAAGCAAACTACTACTAGAAGTCATCAATAGCTACAATAGCTTTGGAGATGCACTATACAGTAGTTCAGTGGCTAAAAAATGGGACTCTGTCCCTACTAGCATTCAAAACATATCATCCAAAGCCTCCTTTAAAGACCTCATCAGGCAACATCTCAAGCAAAATTGGCAGTGCCATGATTGCTGCCCAGGCTAGTGAAAGCAGATAACATATACATACTAAATCTAGAGCACTTGATAATAGTTTTCAATCTTACTCACAAACACTGACTAATCTAAAATGTATGTACTATACCTGTGTACTATGCATGTATTCTACCTATGTTTCAAATTTCAGCTGTACACCACAAATCTATTAATTACCTTTATTTTTAAAATTAATATTTTTTTGTTTGTTCTCTCCACTGTAACTATGTGATGCATACCACTGTAAAAACATGTCTCTTGTAATTTGTGTGTATACTGATCATGTCTAAATAACTAAATGTGCCTGTAATTTTTCTTTGTGGAGATTTTCTCCCCGGGCCTCTGCTGAAAAAGGGTCTTTTCGGCTCAGTCAGACACCCCCGGTTAACAAATGTAAAATAAATAAATAAAATAAATAAAACAAAATAAATAAATATATATATATATATATATATATATATATATATATATATATATAAATATATATAGACAGAGAGAGGGAGAGAGTGAGAGATATGTCGATATATGGGGATATACATATATATATATATATATATATATATATATATATATATATATATGTATATATGTAGATAGGTTAACAACATCTACATAACCATGGAGGTACATATAAATGAGATACCTACCATATACTGACTGCTTTACATACCGACGCACGTAATCCCAAGGCTTAAGGTCCGAAAGAACACAGTACTGAAACACCAGATGCGCGAGGTGTAATCTCACGATGTTAATGGACAGTTAGTCAGTGCTTCTGGTGATGCGGTTTGAGTAGGTTACTGTGTGTATGTGTGTTTCTTAGGGCTGTAGTGTGTGTAAGTGTGTGTTCTATGTGTGGTGTGTGTTGTTGGGTGACTGTAATGTGTGGTTGTGGGTTAGCTTTGTGCGTCTGTTTGCGCGACCTGGGATGTAGAATATTAAAGTAGTGGGTGGTGTGTGGGACACAGACACCTACATGGGGTATGTAGGGGGGCTTGGCCACCTGCTCATACATAGTGTAGGATGGTTTGTTTGGATGTGTTGGTTATCAGTGTGTCTGTGTGTGCATGTGTGTGTTCCATGTTTGTGTTACCTTCGCGAGTTATTGTTGATGTCGGTAATGTGGGGTATGGGAGTCTGTTCCCGGGACTCTGTGCGTCGGAACACTGTGGTTTCGGAATTCTGTAGGTCTCCCGTATACAGCGGTTGAAGTGTTCACATATGTGTATAACACAGACCATAGCAATCTCACCAAAGGGATTCAAGGACTAACATCACCTGCATGCTATACAGGAACCACATAACAGTGCCTTAATGAATCAGCCTGCAAATACCACTGCAGTAGTCCACAAAGGACAGGTGTTCAAATAGGGAAGGAACCCTCACGCACATAGAGATTATGTATAAAAGCAGTTCCTACACACCTGCATTTGCTAAGTACACCCACCAACATCACCCCACACCCAAATATATTATAATACAAACTGTAATAACATCACAAATCATTCACACACTGTACAACATCTGCAGAAGCCTTAACATACCTTGTCAGAGACACACTAACATGGCCCTAAGTGAAATAGTGGCTGTTATACAATGGAACAGCTGCTGATGTAATAGGGTTTGTTTGCACTAATCCCGTTTCAGAGGGTTGTGCGTACACAGGGATGTGTTAGCAATTAGTGAGTAACAGCACAGTATGCTACACTTGTACACCAAATCAAGGATGTCTGGTGAGCACACTGTACACCACATAACCATTCATGCATAGCCGTACGGCCTTCAGCTGGCCAAACATCCTTGCTAGACTTAAACGTCTGCAGAAGTATCAGGTACAAACAAACCCTGCATAAGTAGCACTGTTCCGAAATATAACAGCTGTACTCACATGTAGAACTAAATCGACTAGCCATTACACATAGTCCACGAGGGTCATGAAGCTAATATATCTCTGTGTCTCCATATAGCTGTTGAAATATATCACAATAAAACATCTAGGCAGTCTCCCTTGAAAGTAAGGCAAACGGACAAACCCTAACCACTGTTGCCATGGTATCGGCTAATGCAGTAGCTGCACAGCTGATGTGCATCCAATTAACTACTTTGGAACAGCAATTGGTGGACAGGATACCACATGTTACCGATATGTAACTAGAAAAGGATGTGTCATCACACATTCAAACCATCCGTATATACCAACGGAACATTACAAATAACATTAAAACACAAACCGAAAAGGATTGAATCAACTGTTAACGATACGTCGGGTTACTAATAAGGTATGTAGAACAGTCAGAATGTCTGTGTATGTAGTACTATTCTGTAGTACTTAAAGTGCATGCAATCCATATAGTGGAAACAGTTATCTTGTAGTGATGTATTGCTGAGCATAGTCATGCTTGTAGTATTTGTGTGTACTGCTGTATGTCACAAGTCAAACACTGCATACACCACAGGGGATGCTATATATGGGCTTTGAACAGAAATACTCCTCACCAGCCGATGTCAGTGGCAGGGTTGGACCAACAAGTATGTGCCATAACAGGGGATAGTATATGTTGATATATTTTAACTGTAGTCATATGTATGGGTGTAATACAGACAATAACATGTGGAAGGTTGGGCCACTGTGCATGTATGTTTTGCATTGTGGGATATTGTGCCAATAACTGTGTAATGTACAGTATTGTAGGCAGATATGTATTACAAGCTACATAGCATTACTGTAATGGTAGGCAAGCATTAGTTATGTCAATCGGCATTTACAATACACAATAACAGGATATGTATGTCTTTTAGTGAGCCAACAGTTTATCAGCATGATAGTAAAGTAAAATTGAAGAGCTATTTAACTATCCATGCACATAAGACATGTAATATGTGCAAAGGTAGGTACTAGGCTGTCTTACCAAGGGTATCTGTAAGCCTAGTTAGTGTGTGTTGTCTTTTGCCACCCCCATAGGTTGGCTCCCTGTGCTTCTGAACGGCAGAGCCAATAGTTCCCGGTGTCTCTGTCCAGCAGAGCCACTGCAGTAATCCCTGGGTACATGTCTGTCTCCCATCCACATGGCAACGTTTCCCTTGAAGACTGCTCGTGAGGGACCCTGCCTGATTTACACTGGAATCACGTTCCAAAGCATAGGGAGTGTCCGGGTCAGGAATCTATCCGTTCAACACGTCCTACTCATCCTTGTGGTTAGGTATATATCCCTAGTGCATGTGGCTCTCAGGGGCTTCTGTTTAGGTGGAGCATATCCAGCAATAAAGGGTTGGACATGGGCCTTGTATGTCAAGCAGAGACCACTTGTGAGTATGCGGTATGCAACTGAGTACAGCTGGAGTTTCGTAGGTTGGGCTGCATGAGGTCAGTAAGCCTCTTGGTGTGGTACTGGTGTGGTCTTCCAAGCTGTTGCAGTTGTCTTGTAAGGTATATCCCAAATGGAGTATTGTATCCTTTAATGGGTCTGATATGAGATGTGTAGACTCACAATGGCCCCTCTGATCTGGATGCAAACTCATTAGAGATTATGGGGGCCATGTAGAAGGATATTCTAACCAACTTGTCATTATGGGTATTGAAGGAGAGATTGCTATCTACTCGTGTTTCCGGATCCTGTAATACCTTTTTTGTATGTAGGGGACTAGCACCTATGTGGTAGTCCGCGGGTAATTAGTTATATCCAAAGGGTATGACTATGCACTTTTAGGCATTCAGCTTGACGCCATGATATTAACACCAGGTATCCATCTCAGTGCGACCCTTCCAGAGGGTGTCTGTAACAGCTGGGGAAACAATTATGTCCCCTAGTTTGCAGTCGTCTGCAAACCTTTTCAGCCAAAGCCCTCCTGTGCTTGTCTGTATGTCAGAGAAGTATATAACGAACATGAGGGGTCCTAGGACTGAGCCCTGGGGGATGGCAGTTGTAACTAATATACAGTCAGACCTAGGGTATGCAACTCCTACTGTGTGTGTTCTGTCCATGAGCCACTTTGCAAACCATCACATGACTCAGGGGTTAATGTTCAGGTGGATGGGTATGTTGATAATACCAGATAAAGGAATGGTATTGAAAGCCTATGCGAGATCTAGGTAGGCTGTGTGGACCTCCTTACCCTCATCTAATGCCTTGTTAACTGTCTCTAAGAAGCTCACCAGGTTTAGGAGGCATGGTCCGGCCTTAACAATGCCAAACAGGGAGGGGTTAAAGTTTGGGAGGTACCCAATGTCTCTGACAGTGATCCATGATGTGCACCATAGCCTTGCAGGCCAGGCTAGTCAGGCCTATATGGAAATAGGTCCCGTGGTCCGTTGTGGCGCCACCTTTGTGCAGTGGGATAACTGTTGCTGTGCGCCACTCAGGGGGCACTATGCCCGATGTGAGGCTATTATTAAACATGGTGTGTAGGTGAGGAGACAGTATAATCCAAAGTTTGTGTAAAACGCAGCCTGGGATGTTGTCAAGTCCCATGGATGCTGTGATATTGCCTTCAGACTGTGCAGCTTTGAGAGGGATCTGCCAGGATGTTGCCAATATTCACTGTTTCTGTAATGTTCGTGCCTTTGTGCTGTAGCTCAGAGCAGATCTGGTTGTTGATATCGAGGCTCTATGGTTGTTGTTGGTATTAGTTGCGTTAAAGTTTTCGTAGCTAGCTTTGGAGGATAGTATAAGGGATCTCACTTTCTTACTGAGGCTGGCCAGGGATCTCCTCCACACATGGTATTGTACTCTAGTTTGCAACAGTGTCTTCCTCCTGTAGTACAATATGTTTATGGCAGGGGACCACCAGACTGGTTTAGTTAATTATGAGTATAGCATCCTGATTCTGTTTGGGATAGCACATGCCATGCACTCCTGTAAGTGCTTATAGAATGCATTTGTGTAAGATTCAGCAGATGTAACAGTACTGTTCATTTACATGGGTGTCATGACGTCCACCACGTCTGCCTTAAGAAGCATGTAGTTGGCCTTGTAGACATATTATACTGTGGTTCGCTTAATGGGGGGTAGGTGCGGGATGTGGATATCAACGGTGTTCAGCACATGGTCTGATCAGACCAACTAGGAGTTGGCTTCACGTGTGGAGCACCAGTCATTCATGTTGATAATGACTAGGTCTAGGATATTGTTGGCCCTGGTGGGTGTGTGGATATGTTGAGTCAGGGCATTGGTGCTTATGAATTCCAGAAACCATTGAGCTAATGTGTTGGTACACAAGTAGTTTTCCCTGTTAACGGTGGGGTAGATACAGTGAGGCTTATGTGATGAGTGTAGTGTTGTGCGACTGTGTACCTTCTCCACATAACAGTCAGGCTCAGGCTTGGTTAGAGAGACCTTTACCTCCAGTTTGGCTAGATGAGTGCATCTCTCACAGGTTGTAGTGTTGGGTGGTAGGTGGAGAGGCTTGTCTGTGTACATGAGGCAATGTGTACATTGCTTCAAGATGTCCAGATTCATCAAATAGACAGGTGAGAACACTGGCAGTTGACTCTTGGACATGCCTGAATATAGAACTATATACACCTAGATAAGTGAGGAAAGTGAGTACAACAGCTACATTACTCTATGCAAGTGAGAAAAGTATGTACAAAACCTGTTCACCCTTACCTGTAGGTGATGTGGAAGATTGAGTGCTATAGTAATCATTAGCTTACGTACTGTTTACAAGTCCTGAACAAGTGCTTAGCATTAATAAGCAATCCAGATAGGGTCTTGGATAATATAAAAACATGGTCTCCTCCCCCCAACAGGTACACAAGCACATATCCATGTATACCACAGGGCCCCTGTACCCACAACTATGTAGGTACAAGCTACACTCAGTCTGCATGGGACCTGCCCACATCACAGGTTGTATCATACACATATGGCAAAACAAGATGCTCTCCACGTACACATCATGCAAAACATAGCTCCATGTCAGGTTCTGTACACACTGAATGGTGCACACCAACAGGTATCACAACCCAACAAAGGGGGAGACAACACTGATAATGGGAAGTACTGCACTACTACCCTGCTGAATCTGGTCTGGAAAGCCATGAACCTTGATCACTTAAGTGATATCAGCAGTACAGATGTAGATGACAGTTTGGTTGATGTCACACTGCATATCATAACCTTGCCAGGTCATAGGACATCATCACCCATACTGTGAACCACCTACACTCGGTATACTAGATGCACATTCCTATGTCACAGGAGTGTTTAGCAACAGGACTGCTGACAGAAACAACACTACAGAAGGTGTCTGAATAATACGTGATCATCACACCAGTGGCAGCTACAGTATGGCACAGTTAATGAATTATATTCCCCCTCATTGTAGTTCATACCTCAGAGACAAACAGAAGGCATATGCTTATTGAAGTATGTGAATGACTATGACCTAGGAACAATAGCTGACTCAAATTGTCACCCCTATATTAATAACCCTGTACCCATGAACTACCACCTAGGCAGCGGTCATCATAATGGACACTTGTGAGTGAAGGATGCAGCTGGGCAGTTGTCTTTCCTGTGATAGCTATGTCACCACACCCATCAGGGAGTCATATGTGGCAACCCTAATAATAATAGGGTGCCCTTTATGAATACAGAGATCATTGTCCAGCCATACAGACCACTCAAGTTACCCATATCAGATCACATATTTCCTTTAAGGGGTATTGGCCATGTGCAGATAGCCTACACCAGCCTTCCCATTCCCCATCTCCACTATGTAGGATGATGCATACCCTGAATAAATCCATGTCCAACCCAGTGATGTCGAACATGCTACATGTACTCATCCTGATCTCGAACACATACTTCATGGACATCCACCTACCACATGCTGGACAGATCCTAGTCCCATACACTTGACATAGTCCTGCCATACTATGCATTTCTGTCCATCAAAGCTGCACATCACTCCCCTTTCAGACATGGTGTGATGACCACATGTTAACGCATGGTATATGTATCATTAACCCTGTGGCTCAGTAATGTGGCACTGTTCCACCTGGCCCCAAAGACCCACCTGTCGGCTACTGCCAGGTAATCTTTCATCCTAGATGCATACATGGCCCATGGCATATAGCCCACTAGTTGACTTTGACTGTACATGTCATAGTTGATATCCATCCCTGCAAATACCATCTGGCTAGCCAGTGTCCCATGTGTATCAAATGTGTGACACAGGTGATATATGGCAGGATGTTGAATCACTGTACAGTGCCGGGTAGATGTATATGGCAGAACATATACATGTAAAACCTTATGTGAGCATGTCTGCAGGGTCACAGGTCATGTCTGTTAAGACAGTGTAAGTCCTAATATGTGACATATACACTGCATCAAAGTCGACTGCATTAATGTGGACACATTCAGCCATGTAATGATAGGTAGGAACACCAGTACAGGCAAACAGACATGCCCACATCAAGACAGCAACCACATGGAGTATGAGCAAGGTAATCACATGACACACACACACACACACACACACACACACACATATAGTGATAATATCCACTCAACATTGAGTGTCACATGTGTGTGACACAAACACGTCAGTGTCATGTAGGTTTGCAAATACAACTATTTAAACTGAAGTAATGTGATACACACGTATGCTCAGCTGTAGCATTGTATGTTTCTGAGGTACTGTGACCTGTCTCCATCATTATGTCTTCCAGGTATGCCGTGTGCAAAGCTTCCCCCTTTTACATGCTTGGAGGATGAGGCCCTCATCCCATACCTACTCGATAATTACGACATCCTGTTCAGCCATGTGCCACAGGATGCACAGCAGCAGGATGCCCTGTGGATGGAACTTCGCAGGAGGGTTAATGATGTGGGTGGCCACAACCGCACATACCAGCAGCTGCGCAGACACTGTACAGACCTCATTATATGGGTGAAACAGTGCGCGAATGCAATTGTCAGGGAACAAGGTGCAACAGGTGGTGGACCACCAACCCAGCCCCCACTCACATGTACTGAGGAGCTACTGGCCAACCTGGGGACACCTGCAGAACCACATCCATAAGCCTTAGCTGATATTGTGGAGGTGGGTTTCTCTCAACCACTGAGCCTTGAGTTGCCTGGTAAGTCAGTACTGCACCCATAACAACTATATTCCATATAGCTGCATGTTTCACTGTACAATATGTAATGTAACATCATATGCAAGGCAAGTATACACACATGCCGCATACTATAGTATGCTACTCTGTGTATGCACACATGTGCATACACCATATTATAGTCTAATGTACTGGTGTATGTGTTATGCACATTGTTTCCTGTAGCCTTTATACAGGGGTGGATTAAGCTCATACTGCTGTGTTATTCCTATTTAGGTACCTCTGGCGTTCCTCGGCGACAGCAGCCTGTTGCAGGTGAGAGTGTTATTATTAATCAGGAAACATATTGCACAAATCTATCTACCATATGGCCATTCACAACATGTACACATAATGTATGGTCCTGTCACAATATACAGGTCGGACTTGCAATGCATCACAATGACTATCCATGTGCCACACTTGCAAACTATGTGAATCATCTCACTGACATGAATCCTCACAAACTTTATTGCCAGATGTGTTGACAGCTGTGCATACAATGGTGGAGGTGCTGTTCACTTTAGGAATGTACAACAGATCTGATCTACACATGTGGTGAATACAAACAGTACTATGCAGTGGGCTGAAGTATGGCCAGCACACAGGTTTCACCGGTGTGGATCACAGCCCTGCTATGAATGTCACACAATGTGATGTGCTATCTTGACATGTCCATGACATCTATTGGCCTGGCTGCTACACTGCCTACCTAACCAGAAAACATATCCCACATACCACCCTTTATCTGCATAACCCTGTTGTCAGTGGAGCATATATGTCATATGGGACAACACAGACACGTGAAATAGATGCCTATCACTATAATTTGGACAACACATGTACACACATGGCCATGGAGGACGGCCAGAGACATGGAGCAACACACACACTAGAAGTGTTGTGCTTGTGTGTACACCCTGTCATACAATGGCTACACATGATTCGGCTATGGCCTTTGTATAATGGTCATAATATAGGATGTGTTGAACATCTTGAGGGTGTTGCAACATGACAGCAGTTACCTGTACAGTATCCACATCAGGCCACAGATACAGTACATTCCCATTGCTGGTGATGGACATAAATGCCATACTAGCTCCTCGTGTGTGTGTGTGTGTGTGTGTGTGTGTGTGTGTGTGTGTGTGTGTGTGTGTGTGTGTGTGTGTGTGTGTGTGTGTGTGTGGGGTACACATATGTCATGTGGGACATGGTGTACCGACATGTTCGCCATGTCTGTCCATAGTTGCCATGCTGCAGCAATATATCCATATACCCATCAGTGACCTGTGTCACAATTTCTACATCACGGTTTAGTGTGTATACACCTCAGTGATGTGGGTCACATTCCACAGTATATATATATTGTATCTGAACACAGTCATGGCTATGAACCCTGTCTGTATCTCACACTGTATAGCACTAGAGACTCCTCATGATTCCCTGCAATGGCCATGCACATCAGCTAAATTTGCAGTATATCTGTAGGGTGGACAGACAACACTGAATTAGTACACCACTGTCCCACTGTATATTTGACAGGACACCATTGTGTTAAACATGCATGCATGTCATTGCACACGCCAGCAGATCACATGTCATACTACATGTGATTATCAAGGTCATATGCCACACATCAGGCAGGTGTACTGTTAACTGTGCTGGTCCACATGGTGTAACATAGGGATGTATGCTAACCACTACTATGACTGTGTAATTTGCATGTCGTCTGCTATCACACATGCATGCTGTGTGAAAGGTATGTATGATAACTACCACTATTATTGTCTGTGCTGCATGCTGTCTGCCAAATCACATGCATGTTGTATGCCTTCTATCATATCACATGCGTGTGTGTGTGTGTGTGTGTGTGTGTGTGTCTATTGTATAGATTGTAATGTACAGTTCTTGTCTGCCCTCACAGGTGATGTAGGTGCATTGCCCTCCTGCGGTACATCAGATGTTAGTGTCACCACAGACTCTAGCAGTGATGATGAACATATGATTGGGTCACAGGCAGAATTGTCAGGGGCTGAAACTGTCACATTGGTTGCCATTCCATCTATATCCACCTCATCCCCGCTCACAGATCCCATACCTGCACATACCCCATCACCAGTGGCCAGAGAGGAAGGACAGTTGGCACGTGGTAGCTTGGAACAGGAAAGTGTGGGGCTATGGAAGGTGTGCCTGCACACCATGGTGTCAGCCAAACTACTGGTGGTATCCCACACAGGCACGTGACCAGTGCTGCTTGTAGGAGGACCTCTGGCCAACATATTCCTGCACGACACAGCACAGCAGCTGGTGTCACCAGACACATGTTTCAGGCTGTAATGGAGGCACAGGCACATGTTGAATGGCACTACAGAGAAGATCAGAGGCTACAGAGGGCTGCTGTCTGTTCTTTAAACAACAGCATCCAGGCAATGATAAATGCTCAACAGCAGATCGCTGATGCTTTGGATATACGGTTGGGTGACATGGTTGGAGTCCTTGACTGTGGCATGACAATCCGAGAGCATGAGCTGTCTTGTGTTGGAACATTTGGTAGGAGTGAGGCGTCGGGTACGTGGACGTAGGCCTGCTACATCACCTGTGTCAGGTCTACGTGTACGAGCTACCTCACATGCCCGCTCCCATAGTGGCGATAGCAGCAGCAGTGCATCTGGTGCTGTGCTGTCCACACCATGACACAGCAGGCCACGTGCACGTGGCCCGGTATGGTCCCAACAGGGACATGGTTCCAGTGGACTAGTGACATCAGACAGTACCCAATCTGCACCTCTGTCTGGTGGTGCCCAAGCAACCCCTGGCAGGCACAGGTCACATGTCCATAGCCGGACACCTTGAACCATAATACCTCGCCTGTACAGTCTGCATATGTCAATAATACCCCTATGTAGGCCAGACACATGGGAGAACTGTGTGCAGACATACACGTACACACTGGACACATATGTGGGGCACCTCAACACACACATGCATAACATTCACACACTCCCAATTAGATCAAAGGCCCAAACCCACACACATGATGTCATCCAATGGTGCAGCCTAGGCCTCTGGCAAACATTAACACCCTGTGCATATGATGATGCCTGCGCCGCATCCCTGACATCCACACCACTGGTTCAGGGACATGCTCATATGGTCTGATGCACAGGGTGAACAGACTAGGATGATGTGTAGTTTACAAATGTTGAGGACTGTTGCCACTCAGCAGATATACCATGTAATACAGGTGCACAATACTGTTACCAGTATGTGTCTTGTGTAACAACAGTAAACGCATGTTGGTCATGTTGTTCTGCTGTCCTTCTTCAGGTCTAGTTGCACGTGCCGGTGGATGTCAGTGTTTGCAGTTAAGTGTCCCATATGTCAATGTGGACTACTCACAGGCATGTATGAATATAGTAGCATGCACCGTGTAGCTGCCACATACCAGTGAGAATGTCCCACGTTACAAACACGTCTTCCATTCCAAGAGCATGATAGCTGTGTATTAAGCTACTGTGGCCACAGATGTGACATCCATAAAGGGTGACATCACAGGGACAGTTACATGGAGTGGTGAGGTAAGAGAGTGGGCTAGCTGATTACAAGGGTGGAGGCCAGTGGGAAGTGTGATGCCTCAATGGGAATCAGTAATGCACGTTCCCATGACAGAATGCCAACATACAACTGCACCCACACACTCAGGCATTGACACACATGTATTCAGTGACATGGTGACAGGCACACACATATTCACAGCTTCACCAACACAGTAACACACACTCGCACACAGTTGCTACTGGTGGGATGAGGACCCCTGCCTATGTGCAAATCATCACTACAGTACTGTACACCTACATGACACGCCACAGAGAATACACATGTACAGGTAGTCAGTACGGCCTAAGATCGGGGACATCAACATGGATAGTTGAATGCATTGCCTGGATGGTGGGAGGGGTCCTATCCGTTCAGTATGGTAACATACATCCTCACCCCAGGGACCAGTCAGCTCTACATACACACACTGTGGCATTCAGTAATGAAAACACCTATGTCATGCACTTACAGATGCCTCACATGTGTGAGATACACGCCCCTGCCTATGTCCTGCTTTATACATTGCAGTCTATACAGATGTGTACACTAGTGTACAGGAGACTGAGTAACAATTGAGATGTATTCCCCACAATATGTGACAAATATGGACACACACGCAACCACACATGCCAATACTGTGAATCTCAGACCTGCCTAGCTCATGTTACGTATGTCAGACGTACAGCAGTATTGCACGCGTTACAAACTGTACTGACGCTTCCTGTGCCAACAGTGTTGATATATGCACTAGGGACATCATATCTATTAACAGGTGTCAAGTGATTTACCTTCGCTATCACCCTGACCGCTGTTGTGTGTTATGTCCTTCAATTAACAAAACCATTGCTTACCGGTTACACAGGGCATTGTAGGACCGCTTGTGACACACCTGTGAGCTGTCCACAGCAAACATCCATCTGCAAAGATGCCCCACCACTTAGTTATTTCAACACATCTGTCCATACCTGTGGTACATCTTTCTGTACATTCAGCATATCACCATACACAGCTGGCAATGTTGAGGCTGCATTGCAGCTGCATGATGTACTAGGATACATGCCACTGGCATACATCAGCAACTGCACATGCATGTTATCCGAATGCACAAAACTACGTGTACAGGTGTGTAGGTCCTACAATCCTGACATTTGGTCATGTTTGTAGGCATTGCAATTGGCGGATATGTGTAATAACATACATGACACATGGACTGTTGTATGATATGATGGGTGACCAGTACAGAGGGGATGTTACCTCTGTCAAAATTGATATCACACCTTATGTACTGTTAGCATTCAGCAGCCATGGACCTACATTCCATGTGCATGTGTGTAATGGTTGTAACCACCTGTTTGCTCAAAGGACTACAACAGCTATGATATTTGCAGGTATGTTGTGTGTGTGGCATGTACATATCCAGGGCAGGTACATGTATGTCATATCCATACATGAGGGTGTGTACTGGTGTACAGCAACAGACATCTGCTAATGGTGGACACTACTGAGGGCCCTTGGTATGTGTACAGTTGACCTGGTCACAGACAGTGGTATCACTGCATTGCATAATACATGATGCAACTGTGTCAGTATATGTGTACTGTCTACAGTTGATGTAGGGCTTAGTACAGTACACAGTTCAAGAGTCACATGGTGGCATACTCTGTCATACAACATGTATGGTTGCGTGGTGGTGGTCCGAGGGCATGGTGGTATCTGCAGTTTACATCCTAGAATGCAGCATGTGACACTGTATCCTGCACATGGCTCATCTGTGATGGCTTTTGTGGGGGGACTGGTCAGTACATGTGAGCGGCCTTTATGTATGTGGGTATGCCACCTGGAGCGGTCCGTACCTGTGCTATGGCCCACATGTCTGATTCTAAGGTATATGGTGGTAGTGCTATTGTGCACTACAGAGACTTCAACCAGGTGTTCCTCACTACACAGATGTCAGTACGCCCCATTGTTGGATCTACAGTGGCCAGCTGTGAATATGGACGCTACACATCTAGCACTGGTTAGCATAAGAAAACAATGCAGTTATCCTGTAGGTGTATGGGAATTAACCTGTGTTTAGGACATTTGTCTTAGAATGCCACTGTGTGGGCGGATGCGACTTGGGTAATATCCACACTCCCTTGTATCATGGATGCATATGATATGTCACAAAGGCCTGCCTACTGTCAGCCATGTCATCCCAGAATGACAGCTGATTTATTAATGACCGGTGTCAAATATATGTAGAGCAGGTTCCCGCTAACAATGACAACTACCAACACCAGAGCCCATTACAATGTGTTATTTATGTCTACCTGTGATAGCATGGCCACTGTGGCCCTCCGTGTTTAGCATCAGAGTGCATTCCAGTTAGCCCTGTGCTACTAGGAGTATGAGCATGCCCAGTATATCCTTGTGTAGACGGAAAAATAGTAGTGCATTCCGACCAGGCCTGTGCTACTAAGTGCGTGAGCATGCCCCCTGTGCTACTAAGTGTATGAGCATGCCCAGTATATCCTTGTGTAGATGGATACATAGTGCATTCTGAACAGCCCTGAGCTACTAAGTGTATGAGCATGCCCAGTATATCCTTGTGTAGATGGACACAGTGCATTCCGAATAGCCCTGTGCTACTAAGTGTGTGAGTATGACCAGTGACACCTTGTGTTGGTTATGTGCCTCTGTGTATGGGCATGGCCATTATAACCCTGTATAGTGGTAGTAGTCGTCCATTCCACAGATGGGCATATTCCAGGTCAGGATGGATTCATACTTTAAACACACAGGTTCACAGGTATGTACATCTTAACTGCCAGCATTACTGTTGATGTCCACATTCCCAGATGGTCATAATGACAGCCTTGACATGTGTAGTCTATGTGGTGCAATTTGTATATATGTAGTATTGTAATAGTAATCTGTAAATAGGCAGGTGTTTCGTACCCGACACTGGCGTGTGTGCGTATGTCTGTCCTTGTTTGCCGGTGGACTATAAATTGCTTTTAGACTGGCCACACTCCATACATTTCTTATACCCACTGTTAGCAAGGCCGATGATGTTACCCATCTACAAATACACCTCTGGGAGTACTGTGTACCTGTAATGTCGGTAGCGCGTTCTGTAACTGCGTAATGCTGTAGTGTAATAAAGTAGTTATGTCGGTGTTCTAGTCCCACACTTGCCGTGTGTGTGTGTGTGTGTGTGTGTGTGTGTGTGTGTGTGTGTGTGTGTGTGTGCTGCTCCCCATTTGCCTGAGGACTGAGTAATACCTTTATACTGCTCAAACTCCATACATTTCTTATACCCACTGTTAGCAAGGCCGATGATGTCACCTATCTACAAATACACCTCTGAGAGTGCTACGTCCCACTAATCTTGGTAGCGCGTTCTGTAACTGCATAATACTGTAGTGTAATAAAGTATTTAGGTCGGTGTTCTAGTCCCACACTTGCCTTGTGTGTGTGTGTGTGTGTGTGTGTGTGTGTGTGTGTGTGTGTCTCTCCCCATTTGCCTGAGGGCTGAGTAATACCTTTATACTGCTCACACTCCATAAATTTCTTATACCCACCGTTAGCAAGGCCAATGATGTCACCCATCTACAAATACACCTCTGGGAGTGCTGTACCCCAGTAATCTTGGTAGCGCGTTCTGTAACTGCGTAATGCTGTAGTGTAATAAAGTAGTTATGTCGGTGTTCTAGTCCCACACTTGCTGTGTGTGTGTGTGTGTGTGTGTGTGTGTGTGTGTGTGTGTGTCTCCCCATTTGCCTGAGGACTGAGTAATACCTTTATACTGCTCACACTCCACACATTTCTTATACACACCGTTAGCAAGGCTGATGATGTCACCCATCTATAAATACATCTCTGGGAGTGCTGTGTCCCAATAATCTTGGTAGAGCGTTCTGTAACTGTGCAATGCTGTAGTGTGATAAGGTAGTTAGGCTGGTGTTCTAATCCCTGCAATGCCAACTGTGTGGGTGTGCGTGTGCATCTTCGTCTGCCTGGGGACATAATAATGCTTTTAGACTGCTCACACTCCATACAATCCCTATCGCCATCTTTGCCAATGCTGATGATGTCGACACACACCTAGAAGTACACCTCTGGGAATACTGTATCCCAGTAATCTCGGTAACGCATTCTGTAACTGCGTAATGCTGTAGTGTGATAAGGTAGTTAGGTCAGTATTCCAATCCCAACCATGCCATCTGTATGTGTGTGCATCTCCATCTGCGTGGGGGCAGAATAATGTTCTTAGACTGCTCACACTCCATACAATCCCTACTGCCATCTTTGCCATTGCTGATGATGTCACCCACCTAGAAGTACACCTCTGGGAGTACTGTGTCCCAGTAATCTCGGTAGCACATTCTGTAACTGCATAATGCTATAGTGTGATAGACTAGACAGGTAGGCGTTCTATTCCAAGGCATGACAGGTGTGTGTGTTTGGCAGTCATATCCTATGTGTTGGTGTCTGTGAGTAGCTAGCTACTGGATGTGTTGAGGAGCATGTTTTGTTGTTTTCCTATATAGTGGCCATAAATGTCACAATCGGCCAAGAGACTGGTTTGGCAAGACATACACACACATTCGGCAATAGGTCTGGTGAGTAATGTCAGCAGCCCTAATCTTACCCTTAATACCGTCTGAACCTGTGTGACGCACAAAAACACACTTGCCTTGATATTAACACCAGTACATAATGCAGGAGGTGCATGTGGTTTCCTTCTCATTCTTGTCTAATACTTTGGTGTCACGTGGTCTGCTGTTGAGATATATATTCTATATCTACGTATGTGTGTGTATATGTATATGTATATATATATATATATATATATATATATATATATGTATGTGTGGACATTAGCACACTTAAATCTAACATGTCCTATACTGTTGAATGCCTGTGCTGGATGATCTGTACATGATAACCTCAGATATATGTATATCTGCCATGGCTTAGTGGTAAAACACATCATCTGTGGTGTGCAGGGTCCCGGTTTCGAGCCGTGCAGAGGCTGGTTGTTTTGTTGGTAGGAAGAACAAGGGACACTGAATACGGTGATAGTAAGGTGATTTTAACCAGTTGTGTGCGGGTCTGCACGACAGTAAGCAGTGGTTATTTTTGGGGAGGCTCAGTATGGGTCATGTAACTATGCATTAGAAGACAATACTATGCAAACGAGGTGGAAAATAGTGAATCCCTTTTATCTCAAGGGTGTGTTGCAGGTCCCCAGAGTGTATGTGTATAGCTAGCCGGGTGCAGGACTTGAGTATAGGTGAAAGCATGGGGGGGTGTCAGGCATACTGTACGTAGATTGGAGCCCTGTGTCTCGGGATTGCTCCTAGCTTAGCACGCCTAAGCCAGAAGTGTGTCTATACCTGCCTAGTGCAATTGGGAGGGACAACAGCAGTAGGAGAGTAGTCAAGGTGAACAAGCTGGGCAAACAGGTGATATTTATCACAATCAGCAGATTACAGGCCCAGCAGACCAGCCCAGCCCAGAATGCTACGATAAAGTGAGCAAGCACCATCCCCTCAGGTTTCACCACACTCTACACCACTGGGGTATACATGCGGGGAAATTTTAACAAACAATCCTACGAATTGAGAAGGGCTGCAGCAGGCAACATAGACCAACATGTGCAGGAGGCTGAGGGTGGTGAGGATGTGAATGCTGCCGAATAACCCTCAGTGAGGAGACAGAAAAGACTGTACAGACCCAGGGTAACCTACCAGGGGCTACATGAGCTGGAGATAGTGGAGCGCTATGAGGTGGACAGAGACCTCCTACAGCAGATTGTTGAGCTGTGCCGGCCACACCTGACACATCAAACAGGCAGAGGGGAACCCATCCCAGTGGATACCAAGGTATGTGTAGGCCTAGGTATACTAGCCACAGGTACCTCCCAAAGCACAACTGGGGATATGGGGATCTCACAGGCATCTGCATCCAGGGTATTCCACCAGTTCCTGGATGTCATGTCACCACATGCCAGAGAGCACATACATTTCCTCAACACACGTGAGGTGTTGACCAGCAACATGCATCTCTTCCACCAAATGGCAGACAACCCTGGGGTAGTGGGTGCTATAGCCTGCACGCATGTATGCATCAAAGCATCACCCAGTGAGCAGGGTAGGGCCTACATTAACCACAGGGGCATCCCCTCCATCAACTGCCAGGTCATATACGATGCCCAGGGCATTATACTGAATGTGTGTGCTGGCTGCCCTGGAAGCTATGACGATTCCAATATATGGCATCTGATGCAGCTGTACCACAGCTTTGCCAATATGGACATCCCCTACGGTCACCTAGTGGGGGATGCTGGGTACCCACTGGAGCCATGGCTGATGACACCCATCAAAAATGCACACACACCTGAACAACAACGGCATAATGAGGCACACGCACAGGCAAGACATATAACAGAGCATGTGTTTGGGATGCTCAGGTCACGGTTCCAGTGACTGGACACATCTGGTGGAGTCTTGCATTATTTACCAGCTACATGCACCCAAATTGTTATGGTATGTGCTATGCTACACAATATGATCCTGCAGAAACAGCTGCAGCAAGAACAGCATGGGCAGGGTCACACAGCCCCCCACCAATGCCAAGGCCTGTACAGGCACAGAGCGACTCGGAGGAGGAATAACCTGAGCTGGACCCAGTAGGTGGAAGGAGGTGTGCCCAGTATGACCTGGACTTGGCAAAGAGGCAACACATAGCATATGCACTGACACAGTAGGGACCCAGGGAATGTTACCCTCTCCGACTCGCACAGACAGTAAAAGGGATGCCAAACATGACACTACCTGTGCTCAGCCATGTATAGGAAGTGCACTATGTGCATCCAACATAGGCAGCCCTCCAGCACCATCCTCAGGTCTGGCACACGCTCAAGGTAAGTCAATCAACCTACCAATTGGCACTTGTATTAGATTGTGTGGTACCTGTAGCTGTGGTATGAATGTGAGCATGCAAGGGAATTTGGTGGCCGAATGTTAAGGCAGCAGACAGTAGACGTCCATAGTGGCACCATGACATCTGTAGCACATACGGGGGTCACCATAGTAGCCAGTACTACACAGAGTGTAATAACCCACTGCGGGTAATGGGCTGAGCAACATGTGTGTCCATACAGCCCACACAAGTCTCAACCAGCTGGACAGGTGTAGACCAACACAGACAAATGCTGTACTATGGCCTCTGAATATGCCATATGGATGACCCCCCCCCCCCACAGACCCACACAGACAGAATACAGCAGGCCAGGCAGTTGGATGTAGGTTGTGAAGGCTAGGACGTCTGAAACTAATATGTTGGTAATTAAAGCTAAGATCTGGAGTACACTGGTATGCCTCTAGCCAGCACAATAGGTAGGTCTACACATTGAAATGGAGTCCCTGACATACCAGTACAGTAGTAGCATAAGTGTACAAGTGTCAGGTGTGCACCCCTTCCAATGTACACATATAGCAACAGTCAGGTGCGCCCCCCCCGGGTGCTGTGTAGGAATATGGATACAGTCTGATGTCCCCCCACGCTGTGCAGAAATGTAGCAACAGTCAATGCCACATGACCGATGGATACCCTGCAGACACAGCATGCCACCCATCAGTGTACACCGCAGAGGTCGGCACAACAGTACAGACTACCTGGACATGTAACACATGCGATACAATTGACCGTACTGGGCATGCTCAAACACATGCAGGTATGACGGCAATGTCAGTCGACAAAAAGCGGAATGGTCATACTGGGCATGCTCACACATGTAGACACAAGAAGGCCAGGTCTGCAAACATCAGTGGCCCAGACATATCTGCAGGTACATTGCTATACTGTTGGATGACTCTGCTGTATGGTATGTGTGTGGTACTGTCTATTGTCTGTATATTTGCCATGTTGTATTGGTAATTCACATTAGTTGTGTAAGCAGGGTGTTGTTACCAACACTTGCAAAGGACTGTTATTTATTTGTGGGCAGAACAAGCCCATTGGATACGGAGGGAGTAAGGCACATTGAAGCAGTTGGGAGCGGTTGTATGTGGGTTTGCACAGTGTTAAGCACTGCTGACCTCTGGTTACAGCTTCTTACACTTGGTTAGCATCCAATACTCGCATACTGGTAGCCAAACAAGCTTACACCTGCTCGCTCCCTCACTTGCACATGCACGGACATTGGTGCTTGCATGTGTCACTCACGCTGGGTGGGCGCGATCCCTTGTGATGCCTATTACATCGGACTACATGACTACAGTATCGGGTATGGATGACCAATAGGTGACGGCATGGCATTCGACTGTATGGAATCGGCGGCCTGTCCAGTGAGTTAATCATATTATATGCATGTTCCACATACAATCTGCTCCCATCTGGCTGATACATGGGAACCAATACTCTGCAATGCACACACGTAAATGTGTTTTGGGACCCACATCTGTCTGCTGGGTCATGCTACCGCATACGAATTGTAGGTTTGCCACCTTTTAAATTGGCCGAGGTGGGACTTTAGGATTAACACCTGTCCCACTTTGCATGGGACAGTCTCTCCTTAGGCGGATGTGTCATGCGAAAATAATCAAGACATAGCAAATGTCCTGATTACAGGATAATATTATATTCTACGTTTCTGTAATAGTTGCATGTAACAGTTATTGTATATATGACACTACTATATGTTATGTGAAGTAGCATAAGCAAGTGGACTGCTACTGGACTAAGCTTTTATTTGTGCAAATACGTATAGTTCTGCACTATGCACAGCTCTAGGTATGTTCTGACCTGGTACGTCTGACATTTCTAAGGAGCAGGTCCCACTTTGGCCATTTTGAAAGGTGGCAGCCCTATAGGACCTATATGTAGAGATGTCAGATTTGGCAGGGCAACACATACCCACAGCCAGTAGAAAATAGACTACTTCACTGTTTTGCCTAAATAAAAGGTTATTCTTGTAGCATTATAGTTGCTAATACTGTTTCCTATAACATCTAGGTGTTTCAGATACAACATAATCATTTTATGTAACCACTACAGACAATATATGGACTCTTTGCCCTAAATCACAGGCCATGTGCCATAGTAACATTTATTTTGCAGGACACAACTGCCCAAAGGAGAGTGTCCCTCGCAAAGGTGAAAAGGTGGTAACCCCAACCTATTATGCTATCATCTACCTAAGGTAGTCGGTGGAATATGCGCTTTCCGTCACTAGCAGACCACACATACGAATGTGGGAGAATGAACACTGAATCAGGGACACTGCATAACAACCTCAGGGACACATTTAGATGATTAGTACTATTAACCTAACACGATGACGGTCCCAGAGCATATGTATTCATACACATTTGTCAAGGTACATTCTGTTTATGACTCATACATGTTGTCATTATTCATTATGTGTATTCCGCCACCTGTTCACCTAATATCACTAGTTCTAGAAGGGTTTAGTTGGGAATGTGTTAGATTCTGATTCGTAATCACGGACGTCCATGATAATCTGGTACAGTTCACTGATATAGTCCCTATGTGTTCCCCCAATGGTTTACAGACTATCCAGTAGATGTGCTCTTAAGGTATGGGAGGTATGGGTGTCTCCTATACCCACATAGGAATATTAATTACTTCCACGGGGTGGGCCTAATACGTCTCTGCCAACCAACACCTGCACACTTAGGACCATGATTGCACAGCCATGATTCCCCTACCTGACACCCCTCTACAGCACTCATCCTTACTGTGAGCGCAGCTGGGGTATGAACACACCCCTACACACTGCCCACTCTCCCCGTGTCGGGACACATCGCACGTTTTGTCAACCCATGTGTTATCAGACTTGCACAACCTACTGTTCTGGGTACAGCTACATCCTGGTCGCGTCAATCATCACAGGTTTGCCTACAAGGTGAATTTTTGATTTCCCACAAGGGACCCTGTGATCCATGTTTAAAGTGTAGACCTTGCAGATCTCTCCCACTGGTAGTTTCCTGCTGGTGGTCTGGAAAGCAGTGGTGCATTTTCCTTTACTGCGTGTCTGTATGTCTCACCAGCCTAACTGGGGGGGTGTGGGAGGTAGACGTTTGTTTATTGGACCTCCCACTGAAATATGCCCGGTCTGAACATATGTTCCCCGTAATTGCTGTAACATAACCTAGGTATGTACATGTGTATATTTACAGTAACATATATATATATATATATATATATATATATATATATATATATATATATATATATACATATATACATACATATATATTTTGAGTGTGTGTGTGTGTGTGTGTGTGTGTGTGTGTGTATATATATATATATATATATATATATATATATGTGTGTACATATGTGTGTGTGTGCATGTATGTATATATATATATATATATATATATATATATATATATATATATACACACACACACACACACACACATATATACATGTATATATATATATATATATATATATATATATATATATATATGTGTGTGTGTGTGTATATATATATATATATATATATATATATATATATATATATATATATATATATGAATATATATAGATTTGTGTGTCCATTGACCAATACATTTCCCGCTCATACTCACGCGTATTGGGTTTTATATATGCTTCACCAGCATACTATTGCCTTAGTCATTATGACACTGACACTTCACTCCGGTTATCTTGTAAAAGGTCAGAGTATGCGTATATCTAGACTGAATGTATTAGAACAAAATTTCCAAATGGAAATTAATAATTTTAGACATAGATTGTCTCAACGAGGTTACACAGAGTCACATATTAATAAGTGCTTGAAAGATATAGGAGAGATCAGGCTAAATAAAGCTCGACCATATCATTCCGTACACACTAATGAGGCATCAAATAGAGGAAATACCTTTAATTCAACTAAGGTACCTATGTACTATACTCAAGATAGGAATATAGTAATGGATATAATAAAGAAGCATTGGTCCATCCTTACTTCTGATAAGGACATCAAAACAATAGTAGGTGAATGTCCTATATACCAATTTAGGAATAAACCTAACTTGAAAAACATGCTATGCCATCCCTATATGCATGATAGATCTACATAATGTCCAGGTACTTATCCATGTGGTCATTGCAAGTACTGTGAATATATTTTTTCAGGGAATTATTTCATCCATCCTGATTCAGGACACGTTTTTTACTTCCATGTCACAGGTTTATGTGATACTTATAATTTAGTGTACTTAGCATTATGTCAACAATGTCAGGCATTTTACATAGGTAAAACTAATAGGATGTTCCGTATTAGAATAAGGGAACACCTACATGCCATAAGGATAGGCTACACACGCAATGCCCTAGCTAAACACGTAATTAGAGAAGGATATGGCCATACATTCAAATTTATGGTTGTTGACTTTGTTGTACCCAATATTAGGGAAGGTAACATACGTAACAAAACTGAATGTAAGGAAATAGATTGGATCATGAGATTGCGATCTGATCAGGGCAAAGGTCTTAATGAAAGGGCGTCATTAAAACCTATGTTAAGAGCTAGGCGGTTAAAAGTGTAGGGTTAATATGTGCATTTATACTAGATACACATATTTTATCCATGTATTTATTAAGGGATGTTTAGTTATGGATGTTGATTTATAATAGACACATTCCCCGGGATTCATGAACCTTGCGCCAGGCGCACACACAGCGTAGGCGTTACAATGCCAAATATGGCCGCCGAGCGATTCAGGTATGATCCAATCCCACGTGCACTGCCGGCGTGCACCGGATCAGCGCCGCCACCGGTGTAGGTATGCTAAACACCCCATGTGCGGTGTTGCACCATGCAAATGAAGGCATATAGCGATCCACGAAGTGGCGCAGGCGTAGCATAAGGCCACGGCAATGTAAACCAAAAAAAAATGGTTTCCTTTTTCCCAAACATAACATAGGAGTAACGGAAGGCTGTCAGCGTCAGGTATCACACTGTTGCCATATGCCAATGGCGAAAGACACAGAGAATGTCAAAAGAAAACATGCACAACATGTAAATAATAACATAAATGGTATGTCCACAAAAACTCACAGCAGAACCCCAGGACATGTCTGTGGAAGGTGCAAAACAATGAAATAATATGACAATGTTATAAAACAGCAGCGTAATACACATCAGCTTCACAGTCACAATACACTATGGTATGCATGGAAAGCCACAACCACGGTGCAAGGATTGCCAAGGACTCGCGGCAGTGTTCGGCATGGTAACTATGAATTAGTAGTCAATGCCATGCAAATGAGGCAGATAATACTGAATCGCAAAACCCCCGCCGGCGTAAGGCTGTACGAAACGGCGCAGCGGTAATACATCGAGGAGTGGCTCAGAGGGAAATAGTTGAGCTGAGAGCACACAATGCGCGCAGAGGTGCATGTGCACGAGGATGATTACGTTCCCTTAACCCAGTCATGTGACGCTCGCCCCGCAAATAACATCGGAAACAGGAAGGTGATGTTGAGAGTATGAGGAAATGCGGAAGCAGTGTAATTGGAGTAGTAATGAGCAATCAACACTAATCAACCCACGAAGGCCAATCGGCGGCAGCTGACAACTCTGCATGCAGAAACCTGCAAAACGGGATAGGGGAGGCATATGAATGCAAAGAAAGTAGGGGAGGTAGCAGATTGCAAAGAGTGAAGACCTGACACAGCAGAGCCAAGCAGACAGGCAGCATAACGGCAGCGGCACACAAAACGCATGATATGCCATGTCCCAGAAACTACACATGACAGGGCTCTGCAGGCTGCATGCCAGGAAATAGTAGGTGCAACGTGCAGAAACAGTAAGGGAAGGTCGAAAGTTAATCCATTGCAGGCAAGAGTAATGCAACACCAAAGGCAACAGCGTTGCAGTGCCAACGGTAAAACATGGAAGATAATCCCCAGATACGGCCGCACAGACACACCCTATGACATCACCGGGTGTACAGCACAACAGTATAAAGTGTGAATGCACACAACACACAACCGTGTATTCCCAAACGCTGCACCATAGGTGTAAACACACGGGGAACTTTTAAAATGTACATGTTGGGTGCTGCCGTGGCCGTGATCCATCAGCATGTGTTAGAGACAGACGGAGTTGTGGAGGAGGATGCCGACAACTACTGTAGGCCTCAGAGGAGAAAGAGAGTGGTCAGACCAAGGGTAACCTACCAGGGGCTACAAGACCTGGAGATAGTAGAGCGTTACAGGGTGGATAGGAACACGTTACAGCAAATAGTGGAGCTGTGCTGGCCACGCCTGAGAGCAAGAAACAACAGAGGGGAGCCCATCCCAGTGGACACAAAGGTATGTGTAAGCTTGCGAATACTGGTCACAGGTACCTTTCAAAGGCCAACTGGGGATATAATGGGCATCTCACAGGCATCAGCATCCAGGGTACTACACCAGTTTCTGGATGCCATGTTACCACATGCCAATGAGCATATATACTTCCCCAGATCTCATTAGGAGTTGGCTAGCAATATGTGCCACTTCCACCGTGTGGCACAATACCCAGAGGTACTAGGTGCGATAGACTGTACGCACATACAAATCAAGTCACCACCTGGGGAGCAGGGTAGATGCTACATAAACCACAAGGGATTCCCCTCCATCAATTGCCAGGTCGTGTGCAATGCGCAGGGCATTATCATGGATGTGTGTGCTGGCAGCCCTGGAAGCTACCACGACTCCCATATCTGGCATGCCTCACAGCTGTACCAGGTATTCGCCAGGGGGGACATCCCACAAGGCCACCTTGTGGGAGATGCTGGCTATGCACTGGAGCCGTGGATGATGACTCCCATCAGAAATGCACACACACACATGCAAGAACGCCATAATGAGGCACACGCACAAACCAGAATAATCATAGAGCATGTGTTTGGGATGCTGAAATCATGGTTCCGGTGCTTGGATACATCTGGTGGAGCCCTGCAGTACTCTCCAGGCACATGTGCCCACATATTTATAGTATGTGCCATGCTACATAATATGATCCTGCGGAAGCAGCTGCTGCAGGGACATAATGGCGAAGGGCCACAAAGCCCACCACAACTGCCAAGGCCAGTCCAGGCACAGAGGGTTCAGGACCATGAACACACTGTGCCAGCCCCAGTAGGCAGACGGAGGCGTACCCAATATGCCTATGCCCTGGCAAAGAGGGAACGTATAGCACATACTCTGACAGCGTAGGCCCCATGGACTGACACCTCCCTACCTGCACACACAGTGAAATGGACGGCACACAAACATGACCACCCGTAAAGTGTACGTATGGGTGGCCCCATATGTGACTCCAACATAGGCAGCACCCAAACACTGTACACCCAACAGCCAGCGGAGCATGGAACGGCAACACCTGAACCGTAAGCGGGTCCTACAGCAGACGGCGTTGCTGTATGCTGCCACGTTCGCCGCAAGGTGTATACATATAAACATGTATATATGTGCATATACATATATGTAGATAGATATCATTACATATATAGAAATATATGTACACATATACATAGAAGTACTACAGGTAAGACAGGGAATCAGAGGGATGTAAGGTGACAGAGATGTAACACGCGATATCTGTACATAGTATACATAGTGAAATGACAACCTGAGCATCTGGGAGGTTTAAAAGAAGAGGATACCACCAACCATGGAAAGGTCAACATACCGAAATGCATAACCGTGAGTCGGAATGACCGCCAGGCCACAGTACAGTAACAGTACATGCGCGGGTAATACTATGATGATATGAGGGGGGAGGTACACACCGCCGCCGGTGATGCGGCCCACGCAGGTACTGTGTGCAAACGTCCCCGTGACTGCCGTAGTATGTGTATGTGTGCGGAGAGGGTGCCGTGTGTGTCGCTGTGCGAGTGTAATGTGTGTGTCTCTGTAATATGTATATGTTGGTGCCATGTTAGAGGCAGAGTGGAATAATATGTGTAGGCATACAGTACACTAGCCACAGGCATATGTACACCAGTAGTCCCAAAGTAGTAGTGAGAGCCCCACCCTGGCTAGGCATGTGGCGACGTATAACGATGCAAAGTGACAATGTCCCAGAATGTAGCACAGGAATATACCCCCACAGGAAATGGAAAGGACATATGTACTAATCATGACCGTATGTATGAAACTGATATGCTAATTGCAAAACGATACATCGGCAAAGTCACACAGCAATAGGTATGTACCGCGGAAATACGTATGTGCTACCTCGCTACTGACCGTGGCCACATATCGGCCCGTAAACACCGCTGTGTGTTCTACAAGTGTCAAACAAGCAATCCCCACCTGAATAGGTGGCAACCACTGGCAAACAGGCCATCCCAAGTACAGGACCACAATCACTGTAAATATCTGGGACAGAATGACAAGGGATAGTCATCACGTACAAACAACCGCTGATATACCACAGATGTGACGGAGGAATACATGCATGAAGCACATACGCAGGCGATACCAACACCACATGACAACAACATAACCTACACTCCCAGACCAACAGACAATTAACTGTCAACTCCCCAGGCAGGGATGGAGCACACAGACAACCATACCGTGTATGTAGAGATGCAAGGCCCATAACCCATAACCGTCACCTACAACCTCCGATATTCCCCATCGTACATATTAAAGGGATACAAGCCGTAATAGCGGCACAAACATACAGGCAGTCAATGACATCTGCATAACCGATACATCTCGCGTGGGAAACACAATCAACAGCGGATGCATACTTGCATGCGTTATTCAAAGGAATACAACAGCTATGTTACACATCTGAATGCAAAATGCCATCTACAGACGCCATCAGGACAGGGACACCCACATGTTGAACCTAATACCATACCCAACACACACAATCCACGGCCAACACCACTGCGAAATGTACCTGTCGCCACACATAACGGCTGCAGTTACACATAACATAACACAATACAGACCATCTCCACGAAGGTAGGGCAAATAGGCAACGCCCAGGTGAGGAATCCAACCATACCCCAGTTACGATGCGTAATGTCCGAATGGAGTAGATGCACAGGTGATATGCGCACAATTACACACTGAGGAACAGCAATTGGTGGGATGAACCCACATGTTGCAGGTATCGACGGATATAAGGATGACTCCCAGGATATTCAAACCGTATGCTCATACCGAACCAGCAGTGTACAACGGAAAGAGTAATAAATAGGAATACCGATACACGGAACGAAAAACGGAACGAAACACCGACAAGGTATGTAGAACACACGATATGTACGGGTGTGTAACGCATGATGTGTATGACGAAGCAGTACTGTATGGGAATGGTGTTTGTAGGTAATGATACTTGTCCATAATGCAGAGAGTGTTGAAAGGTGGTTATGTAGTGCTATCCTGCTGAGCATACCAACGACTGTGGACACCGTGTGCAAAGCAGTGGGACATCATGTACACAGCCGAAACACCACAAGGGCTGCCACAGGGGGGCATAAGAGAGAACAATGCCAGACCACATGCCGATGCTGGCAGTGGATGTCCAACAAGGAAGTGCCATAGCAGGGGATAGGACATGTATGTATACTGTCACAACACACATGTGTATGGGCATATACCGTCGATGTCATACGTAATGTGCGCCCGACGTGCATGTATGCCTTGCAGTAGGGGATACTATGTCAACTATGTGTAATGTAAAGCTGTCATGGTGGATATGACAGACATTATACACAGTATCACAGGCATATCATGCATAATGGAGGTATTGCCTATTGGTATGTACAATAACAGGATACATATGGCCTGTAGGTATGGGACAGAGTAGTAGCATCATAGCCATCCGAAATGGAAGGAACACCAGGTAACCATGCCCAAACGATCTGTAGCAGGTGCATTGTGGGCAACAATGAGGTCTGGCAGGTCCATGTGTAAACACATGTGCAGTGTACACAGTAGTGTCACCTCCCCATGGTAGTGTCCAGTGAACAGCAGAGGCGGGTGTCAACTGCATGTTTACACAGTACTGCTGCTGTGGTGGTACCATGACCACGTGTCACTCAAACAGCAAGGGAGCTATCACATGAACAGTGCCACCGTGTGTCCCTGTGGGATGTGCACAGGACCTATGTTCCACAGCATGGTGTGTGTTGTGTCTGCGGAAGTAACACAGAAGCCCAGCCCATGCAGTGTGGCATGTGTGCACATATCCATGAGCAGTCCGTTCACACTGCCCACTGCAATTGTCATGTATGAGGAGTATATGCATCAGTAATGCAGAGGACATGGTCCGTGTCAGAGCAGAAGACACCCCTGTGTATGTGGTATGCAGATGTGTACAGATGTGTTTTCCGTCTGTCAGCCGCATATGTAAACTGTCCGAGCCTGGTACACATCGTGGCATGACAATGCTGTGCCATGTAAAGTCATAGCCGTTGTGGAAGGTACACCATGAATGTGGTATTGTACCCTTGACCATGTGTAGATGTGTGTATGCCACAGGTACAATGGCTACCTATGTACCAGCATCACACACAGTACAGATAGGTGTGGCCCTGCAGAAGTGTATCCATGCCACAGTGGAATACGGTAACCACAGGACCGTGTGGGGCATATGTGTGTACAGCAACCATGTACAATGTGATATGCATGTATGGGGCCAGTATCCATGTGATAGTCACTGGGTGAATATTGCTATGCAAAGGTGATGTGCATGCACCATGTGTCATGCATCCTGATGCCATGACACCCACATGATGTATGTGCCACACTGACACCCATATGGTCGTTATCGGTATGAGCTGGTGGAGCTATAATGGCGCCAGGTATATAGATGTGGGATATCTGGGCATGGACAGTACTCTGTGATAGCATGTTGTGTATGTAAGCCAATAGTGAACGTGAGGGGCCCCATGAGTGAGGACTGTGTAATGCCACATGTGCCTGACATGTAGTAGGTAGTATGATATGCTTGCACTACTGTGTGTCCTGTCCAGGAGTCATATAGCCTAACATCCTGAGACACAGGGTATGATGTGCAGGTGGATGTGTACGTTGCCAATACCAGAACGTGGAATGGTGCTGAAGGGCAATGTGAGGACAACGTCTGATTTGTTGCCCTCTGTACCACCCCAACCACCCATGCAATGGTACGACAGGTGGCCAGCATGTGTATGTGGCGTGCTGTGGCACACAGAAGCCCAACAAGGGTGCCAGGAAAGGCATGTAGGCCATTAATGTGTGTGTGAAGCACGTTTGTGAGGATGGGCCCCAGTGCCATACAGAACAGTCCAGTCATGGGTGTACGAATGCAGTGCCACACGTGCAATGCAGTGACACCCATGGGTAGTGAGATAGATGCGGCTGTGCGGTGGTCAAGGTACACAATGTCTGACAACAGGCTAGCAGTGAATATAGTGGGCTGGTGTGGAGACGCATACCAAACAGGTTGGTGGAACATAACAGCTAGGGACATCGGAAGGTGACATCGGGCCAGTGTCCCAGGACATAACGTGTGCATGTCAGTACCATGTATGTGTCCACAGGGACACTACGATGTCCATGTATGGATTGCAACCCTGTAGTGAGTGAGAGTGTGTATTGTTGGTAAGTACAACATCACCTGGCACGTTGCCAACATTATCACGGGCTGCAATGCCTGGGTGACAATTGTATGTGACATTGAATGTGGATGTAGCCAAAGAACACAGACATACCACCACACTGCCTGAGGCCCCACACTGCAATGTGCGGCAGTCATGTGTAGGTAGCTAGCCTTGGAGCATGTGATGGACCACGAGGACCCACCATGGCTGACAAGTGATGCACCCCACACATGTGAATATACACCACCGTACAACAGCCTGCACATGTGCCCATACATCAGATGTGCACGGAACATGACCACCGCCGTGGCATCTGTGAAAAGGTCAGTACCGCCATGTCTCTGTGTGGAATAGCATGGTCCCCACCGTTGTGTACATGCTACGGAAGTGCACTGTGGTATGTGTCAGCATATGTATGTACACTGTCCATCTGCCGGGGTGTCATGCCATCAACAACTGCTGTCAGCAGATGTCAGTAGTACTGGCTGTAGTACACATGTTCCGTGTATGCTGCGATGGGTGTGTGTCCAGGGTTTGGCTAGCAGGGCCATGAAGCATATGTGTTCATCCACCAAAGGGGGGATAACCCCAGGTTTAACACACCAGACACATGGAGGTATTGTGCATGCTGAGGGTAGTGTAGGTATGGTATGTGTTGTGTAATGTGTCATCCAGCTGGGTGGAGTGCATGCCTCAAGCATGTGTAGGTACATGGGTGTCCATTCTAGGGAAGTGAGGGTTGCTGTCAGCACATGGCAGTGGCAGCTGTCCGAGGCCCAATGTACAGTATAACAACACAGACAGCATGTAACCTGTGGTGTACAATGTAAACTCTGTTGCGTGTTACAATGTGTCTAGCAGTCACAAACATGGGTATCTGCACATTGAGCACCTATGATGCATTGTGTTTGGCAAATATCCAGGATGTGTGCAGAACACTGTGTGATGTGTGATCCCATCACCTGTGTGTGTTGCAGTCCAGGTATGTGCCTGGGAGGTACGATCCGTGTACAATGTGTACTTGCAGGCGTACTGCGCAGAGCATGGAGGCAGGTCCCAGTCACTGCAGATAAATGTGAGTGGTGCACTAGTGTGTGTGCCTTGCTTGTGTGCAGCACAGTGGAAGGTGCAAGCATTGTCCCACATGACCCCATGCAGTGCCTGCCTGTTACAGCCCTGCTGGAGACACTCATGTGACACCACCACAGAGGCAGTATAGCATGTGAAGATGTACATGTGTGCTCCACACCCCAGGCAGATGGCTGCAGGTCATGTGTGCCACAGCAGTGTGGTCAACCAGGACTGTCATAGTGGTCAGATACCACATGCCTGTATAAGTACAGTATGAGCATAGGCAACAGTTGCAGTGACACAGTAGGTCAATGTACAGTGGTTCAGACCACTGCCTACTGTACACTTGGCTAGACACACACCCAGAGGGTGACTATACTGGTGAGCCATCACATGTCCCAGTACACGTAGCCTGTGTAATGCCATCACAGGGCAGTCACAATAACACGTTGTATGATAGATATGTTGTACCAGGTGATGTGTCATGTGTGCATATGTTGAGTTGCACAGCTGTTCACACGTCCGCAACATATCAGTGCATGATGCTTAGTGTAACATGATGTGTGGAACTGCACTGTGATCCACAACAGGGTCATCTGAGACAGATGTGTTGTGAATGATGTAACCCATGGTTCCACGGGATATACACCTGTGCTGTTGGCTGCCATGCTGGGGGCCACCAGTGGTGCCTACGGTGGTCATACAGACATACTGCACACATTGTTCTGGCAGGAATGTCCATTGTTGTAGATGATGTGTTACTACGTGAAGGTAGGTGTGTGTTGTGAATGTTACCCATCCAGATGTGACCATCAGGTGCAGTCACGGTTGTTGACAGCATCACACCCATCCACAGCTGTCAGCACCCTGTCCCCAGAATGGGTGTCAGCCGCCCTGGTACTGTGTGACCTATGTGCAGATGGTGGAACGCCTACTACTGGCTGGCTAACAGTGTCATCTAGGAAGGCTATGTGATGGCCGGAATACGCTGTTATAATGTATAATGAAGGTATCCCAATGAAGTACATGGAATCACATACAGTAAGCCATGGCTGGCATGTAAACCATGTACAACAATGACTGTGTGACAGACACAAACAATGCGGAGTCATGTTGAACATGCACCCATGAGAACACCAAATGAGGTATGTTGCACATATCAATGTACAACTATCAGCTATGGGCACAGCATGGATGCAGACGCATATCCCCCACAGGCAGTACCACACCATGCAGGTAGGGGGGCATTGCACGACTACATGTGACAGTTGCTGTACCGCCACATGTACTGCATATCCGTCACATAGGGGTAGCAGTGGTACGTGACTGTTGGACATGCCTGTACATATGACCATGTCCCACAGGATATGTGTTATGTGTGTACAACACCTGTTGTACCGTCATCAAGCTGTGAAGTGTATGGCTGCCAGTGTACCTGTGTGACATGTTGTGCAATGGGTGCAAGGCACGCAGTAGTGCATAGCATGCCCACATGTCCCACACAGGTGCATAGCCTCAACATACAATACAAACAGTGTGTTGGATCATAGTAACCCACAAGAGGAGATGGAGTACGGTGGCAACCCACTACCACCTGTCCGGGTAAGGTGTGCATGTCCATGACATATTAGCACCTAAGATGTTAGCAGTACAGCTGTACAGGGCGGCTTGCATATTTGATCACTAATACCCCTGTGTGTTCCACCACTGGCCTGTTGACAGACAGACACCAACACAATGTGCAGCATTGACATGTGCACAGCACATCACCGCTGGCTACTGTAGAACAGGTTTACCATGTAGACACGTGCACAGAACATCTGCGCCAGCCACACTCAAACACGTTATGTGTTGAACCCCACCATCATTGTAGCCTATGCCACAGACAGATGTTCATGCATCTGTGTATGTACGGCTGGGAATGTCCCTGGCCTAGCAGTATAGCTGTGTCAGTGTTGCGAACAACATACTGAATGGGCTGGGTGTGTGAGGTGTCGTCACGTGTATGGACCGATGGATGATACCATCAGTGCCCCGCTATGTGAACATCCCTGTCCCCATACATGGATACCTATGCTGTGCCCAACACCACGGTCCCTGTGGGAGGGATGGTGCTGTGTGGTGCACCTGCTGACATGGCGGTGGCAGCAGGCACTGGATTTAGACATATGTGGTACCCATGTCAGGCCAGGCTACCATCCATGTGCACGGGATATCAGTGTGTGGGCACATACAGCACTGTGTTGAACAATATCACAGCACATAGCACCTGTCAGGGGTAATGTGTATGCATGGATGTGCGATACCAGCATGCACCATACACACCCCCACCAAGCAGCATGCTGCCTACCTTGCAGAAGGCCATTGTCCACACCATAATGATAGACATGTGTAATGTCCATATACACATAGCAATGACATATGGAATGGACAGCCACCCTCCCAATATCAGTACCCCCCAGGTGGGACACATCCCTGTGCCATGTATGTGACATACCCTGTCATACCATGCAGCCCTGTCCAGCAAGGCTGCACATGCTATCATAGTCATACATGGTGCGATGGCCAAATGGCACTTGCACTATCAACCGTCCAGAGCAGTAATGTGGCACTGATGCACCTTGTGGTGTCACAGGTGCTGTGTGTTGGCATGTACAACGTGCGCGCACATGCTATGTATGACCATCCCTGCTAATGTCATATGATTACACAATGTCCCATGTGTATCACATGTGCAATACAGGTGAGCCGTGCCAGGTTGTCCAACACCTGTACAGTGCTGTGTAGATGTACATGGCACAACACATGCATGTACAGGTGTCCACGTGTATGTGTGCAGTGCCACCGCTGACATCCATAATGGCTGTGACCGTGATGCCTAGTGACATATACACAGCATCCAGGTGAACAGTAGAACTGTGTGCACATTGGGACATGTGCCAACTGGTATGAACACAGGTGCGGGCAGGTACACATGTCCACAGCAGGTTACCATCAACATGGTGTGTGTACAGTGTGATGAGTTGACAAACAGATATGATATGATACCTGCTGCTCAACGGTGTGACAGCAACACATCAGCTGTGTTAGTGCCATGATGCATCACAGAGATTACTGTGCAGATGTCGTACATGTCATAGCAATGTATGTCCAGTGGTATGCCAGTACATCAGTGTAAATGTGACCTGTCACCATCATTATGTCTTACAGATAATGCCACATTCACGGCTGCCAGCCTTCAGCCGCCAGGAGGATGACGTAATCATACCGTTGCTCCATGACAACCATGACCTGCTATTCAGCCATGTTCCACAGCAAGCACAGCAGCGGGATGATGTGTGGCAGGATATGTGCAGGAGGGTGAACGACGTGGGTAGGCAACAACCGCTCCTAGCAGCAGATAAACCGAGACTGCACGGGCCTAACGCATCGCGTGAAACAGCGTGCCGCAATCACCAGAGAACAAGGTGGGACAGGTGGTGGGCCACCAACCCAGCACCCACTCACACACGGAGGAGCTCCTGGCCAGTCTGGGGACACCCAGGGAACATCATGCAGAAACACTCGCTGCCATCGTGGAGGTGGGTGTCTCCCAACCAACGAGCCTGGAGCTGCCTGGTAAGTCAGTCTTGCATATGTGTATGATAACTGGCGTAGGTGGGTGTCACAGTACACCACATAATGTACCAACACATGCCAGGTATATGGCCACGTCGCATACTACAGTATGCTACGTTGTGTTTGCAGACATGTGCATAACACATGCTACCACACAGGTACATGATGTGACATGCACAGTGCTTACTGTGGCTACAGTCATGGATAATGTTTGTACTGTTGTGTCGCCCCTATACAGGTACCTCTGGCGTGTCGCACAGCCATGGGTCCATCACAGGTGAGATTGTTGTTAGTAACAGGCATGTTACAGTGTATAGATATTCGCCATGTGGCCAGGTATGACATGCACCCCTGGGTTCCGCTCCAGTCACGGTATACAGGTTGCACCACCTGACACACATGCCACCCATGTACAGTAGATACAACCATTAGTATACACCGGCATGAAACCACAGAACCCGTCGGTGTGATATGTGCAGTCAGCTATGCATACAATGGTGGAGGTGTTCTACAATGGCTGCATATGTAGTATGCATTGGAATGCCATTTGTGGTATGCACACAGTACCACATAGTGAGCTGTGATCTGGCCAGCACACAGGTGTTACCAATGTGACATATGCCCCTGCATTGTGTGCACACATTGTGACATGGCACATGACATGTCCCACGCACGTGGTGTTCTGTCTGCAATATTGTCACACCATGACATGACCTACGCCCGACATAGCAGACATCCACACTGTCTGCATAGGCCTCTGGATTGTGACACCTCAGACTTGTATGGGTGTATGTCACATGGCCACCACAGGGATGGGCGATGCCCATCACACACAATTGTCCATGACCCAGTCAAACATGGCCATGGGTGATACCTACAGGCATGTTGCCACACAGTACATCTGGAGTGGATAGACACCATTGCACATTGTCCACACACAGTGCGATCATAGCTGTAGTGGACCACCTGTACATTTGATGTGGTACACCAGACAACCGGAATGCCTGTCTGCAGCCACTGGAGGTGCCACCAATGTCTACCATATATGTGCTGTGGAACAGCATGACTGTGCTGCAGACATGGCAATGCAATGCGTCCATGGTATGCATCGCACAGAAACATACCTGTGTCCTGCTGCCATGCAGTGGCACAGTGCCTGTACTCCCCACTGTATAGCTATGTACACGGCTTACACCAACCACACCTGCACAGACATCTTTGTTACACATGCATTCTATCTGTAGCCTGTACACATAACACTGCACTGTGACGTCCAGTATGATGCGGTGCATGTGGTGGGACACCATTATCACATGTCCACATGTTATCGCACATGTTGGCGGAGTACATGTCAAAGTGACGTCAGCCATGTGTACTTGTAACCTGCCTGTGGCCACACGGTGTATCACGGTGATGCATGCAAACTACCATGAATGTGTGTACTGCAAGCCTACTGAAATGACACTTGCTTGATGTAGTGTGCACCCCAGGGCATTATGCATACTACCACTATTAATGTCTGGCCTGCATTCACTGAGCTGTGGTGTGGGAATGCTGCATGCCATCTGCAATATCACATGCATGATGTGTCTGCGTGTGTGTGTGTCTGCGTGTGTGTGTGTGTAATGTGTGTGTCTGCGTGTGTGTGTCTGTGTGTGTGTGTGTGTGTGTGTGTGTGTGTGTGTGTGTGTGTGTGTGTGTGTGTGTGTGTGTGTGTGTGTGTGTGTGTGCATGTGTGTGTGTGTCTCGCGTATGTGTAATGTATCTTACAGTATGTCTTTGTATTCACAGGTGGTGTAGGTGCGTTCCCCTCCTGCGGTCCATCTGATGCTAGTGTCCCCACAGATACTAGCGGTGATGACCATATGCAAGAGGCACAGGCAGGGTTGTCAGGGGCAGAAGCTGTGCCATTGGTTACCATCCCACCTATGTCCCCTTCATCTCCGCACACGGTTCTGATGCCGACACATACCACATCACCGTTGCCCATAGAGGAAGGACAGTCAGCATCTGTTGGCATTGAGCAGGTATGTGTGGTGGCTACAGAAGGTGCGGGTACACACCATGTTGCCAGTGTAATGTCTGGTGATGTGCCACACAGGCATGTGGCTGGTGCTGCTCGTAGGAGGATCTCTGGCAGACATGCACCTGCTGTACAGGGTGCAGCAGCTGGTATCACCAGACGCATGTTCCAGACTGTAATGGCGGCACAGGCACGCTGAGCAGCAGAACCAAGAAGGGCAGAGGCTGCAGAGGGCAATCCGTTCCCTAAATGAGAACATCCAGTCATTGGCGAATGCTCAACAGCAGATTGCTAATGTTCTGGATAGGCGATTAGGTGAGATGGTTGGAATCCTCGACCGAGGCATGTCAATCCACGAGCGTGAGCTGTCTGTGCTGGAACACCTGGTAGGGGTGAGGCGTAGGACATGTGGCCGTAAGCCAGCAACACCACCCAGTGTAGGTCGACATGTGCGTGCCACCTCTCATGCCCACTCACACAGTGCCGGTAGCAGCAGCAGTGCAGCTGGTGCTACACCAACTACACCAGGACACAGCAGGCCACGTGAACGTGGCCCTGGCCGGTCCCAGTGTGGACACGGTTCCAGCGGACATGTGTCATCGGAGAGTGGCCACTCCACACCTCTACTTGGTAGTGCCCATGCAACCCCAGGCAGGCACGGGTCACATGGCCGCAGACGGACACAGTGAGCCGTACAACCTGCACTGTACAGTCTGGGGCTGCCAAGTATACCCCATGTAGGCATCACAGATGGCTGAACTGTGTACACACATACCCACACACAGCAGACACAACTGTAGGGCTCCACCACATCCACATGCATTCTGCACAGTCATGCCCAGTAAATGCACCGGCCCTTACACACACATGATGTCATCCATTGGTACAGCCTATGCCCCTGGCACACATATCACCCTGTGCATATGATGAAGCCTCTGCCGCATCACTGTCATCCACACCATCGGTGCACAGTTATGCAAATATATTCTGATGCACAGGGTGGACAAGTTAGTGAGAGGTGTATGTGATACCTGTGTACGCATAGTGTGTGATGTGTATGTTGCAGTGGTTGTGTATGACAAGTGACAGGTGTGTATGTGACGTGGGTTGTGTACTGTCATCATGCAGCAGACATACCATGTAGTGCAGGTGCAGCATACATTGAGCTGTGTACACGGTATGTGTGACGGTTACATGTGTAGCACCATGTTGGTTCTGTTAACCTGTACACCTCATATGGTGTACTTGCATGTGCCTACTGGGAGCACTGTTATCAGTCCCCCACATGTAGCTGTGGGTTACCCACAGGCACATCTGGCAATATCAGCATACCGCAGGTACCAGCAACCTGCCTGGACACCTACATAGGTACATAGGTGCATAGGTACATACCAGGCTATGTGCCCTACGGCATGTGTAAGCCTAGCCAGAGTGTGTGTGGCCTTCACCACCCCTTAGGATGAGGATACTATATCCATTGGTCTGCTGTCCCTCTGTCCAGCAGTGACACAGAGATGATGCCTGGGGCATACCTACGAACTCCCATCCACACGTCAGGATTACTCTTGGACAGAGTCAGTGAGGGGCTCTGCTTCACAAGGGCTGGGAATCTGTTCCATGGTGTAAGGAGTCTCTGGGCGATGAACCTGTCCCTCCAGCATGTCCTATTTATGTCCGTGTTGAGGTTTCTGTCAGTTGCTCCCGTGCCCGTGGTTGTTTGGATCCTAGGAGGTGGAACATGTCCATGACACCCAGGTCGGACATGGCCGTGTATGTCAGGCACAGATCACCTCGGAGCAGACGGTATGAGAAGGTATACAGCCGGAGTCCCCTCAGTCGGGCAGCGTGTGACATATGTCTCAGCACATTTATCCCTGTGTTGTGGAACGTTTGAGGTCCTTCCAAGTGCTGCAGGTGTCAGGTTAGGTACATTCCAAATGTGGCGTTGTACCCAATCATTGGTCTGATGTGTGAAGAGTACAGGGGTACAATGACCTCCCCTGATGTGGATGTGAATCCCTTCATGACCAGGTGGGCACAGTGGAATGTCTTCCCAACAACATTGGCAATGTGAGTGTCAAGAGAGGTTACCGACAGGTTTGGTACCCTTGTCCATGATCACGTCCACCATGTTTAATGGATTACCACCTATGTGGTAATTCGGGTGAACATGTCTTTCCCAAAGGGTAGGTCTATACCTTCCCTGGCATGTAGCTTCAGGCCATGGCTCTGGCACCGGGTATCCATTTCTATGAGACCTCAGGTGGATGTCCGCGTCTGATGGGGTGTTGAGTATGGTGGCCGGTTTGCAGTCATCTGCATACCTTGTCTGCCACAATCCCCCTATGTTTGCATGCACGTTGGAAAGTTGAATGCCGAACAGGAGGGGGCCCAGGCCTGAGCCCTGTGGGCCACCACTTGGGACCAGCTTGGAGTCTGACATGGCACCAGGAACACTAACCCTGTGGGTTTTGACCCCCATCCGGTTGGCAAACCATCGTGTGACATATGTCTCTACATCTACGCTGGTGAGCCTTTCTATGATGCCCGCATGGAGTGTGGTTCAAACGCTGTTGCCAGGTCATGGTAGTCTGTGCAAACCGACGTACCCCCATCAATGGCCTTAGTGACTCCTCCAAACAGGTCGGCCAGCTTCGGGAGGCAGGATCTGCCCTTGACTAAGCCGATGTGGGTATGTTCCAGTATTTGTCGTTCCCCAATGTCTTTCTTCATGGGCTCCATTATGGACACCTCCATAGCTTTGCAGACAAGGCTTGTCAAGCTTATAGGGCAGGGATGTACAGAGTCCATAGGAGCACTACCTTGGTGGAGTGGGACCACAGTTGCCGTATGCCACCCATCGGGTACGTAGCCTGTAGTAAGGCTATGATTAAACAGCAGCCTTATGTGCGGGGTGAGGCCCTCATTGAGGTTGTGTAGCACACAGCCGGGGACACCATCTGGTCCCACTGATGCTGTGTTCACTGCTTTACAGATATCAGCTCTCACCTGGGCATTTGAGATGTTTGGGAGGCTAGACTCTGGTGGGATAGATACGTCCCCTCTTGGGGGTGGGGAGGGAGGGTAGATGTATGCACGGAACCTGTCTGCCAGTTTGTTGGCAATGTCTGTGGGTTCAGTGATCATTGTACCATTCTGGACTAATTCCGAGCATAACTGTGTGCTTCCACCCATGTTCCTACCATAGCTAAGGAAGGCCTTATGGTTGTCTTATGTGTCCTTTGCAAGTCCAGTCCCACAGGCGGCCTTGGATGATTGTATGAGTGATCGTATGTTAACGCCAGTATTAATCAGTGATGCCTTCCCTGGTAGTGATATTGCTCTGTCATGTAGTAGCTTTCACCTCTTGTTGTACGGTTTGTTAATGGCTGGGGTCCACCAGACCATGTGCCTGCCTTTGGTGGACAAGGTCCTGATGTTATCAGGGATCGCTTGATCCAGACATTCCTGGGGGTGCTCATAGAAGGCATTTGTAAGGGTTTCAGCAGCGTGGCCTGTGTTTACCACTGGCATGGAGGCCTTGTAGGGTACCACACCAGTCATATGACATGTGGGGTTCGCTGTGGAGAGGTCTTCACTGTGGTCTCCCTTGCTGGTGGTGGGTGCAGGATGCAGATCTCAAGTGAGTTCACTATATGGTCTGACCTCACCGTTGAGGGATGTACATCCTGTGTGGAGCATGTCGTCCCCATGTGTGATGATCAGGACTAGTATAGTTCCTCCCCTTGTGGGTATGGTGCATAGTTGTTCCACAGCATTCAGGTGTATGAACACCTGGAACCTTTGGTGTAGGGTGTTGTGTCCTGGGTAATGTTCCCGGTCTATGTATGGGTGGTTGATGTCACCCAATATGATGGTGTTGTGAGAGCATTCATACTCCCATGTGTCTTCAGGAAGGTTGTCGGGTATCCTGGGTTTGGGAGGTGGTCTGTAGCATGCAACAAACTGTAGGGCAGTCCTACCCATGGTTAATTGCACCTGGATGGTCCCTGCTGCCCTCGTGCATTTCTGCCAACCTGGAGGTGTGAGTATCCGTCCACGGAAATGGAGACTCCCCTCCTTCTGTGTTCGGTCCGGTTATGGTCCTGAACGCGTGATATGAGGCATGAACTGATAGTGCTGGGGTGCTTCTCAGGAGCCCTGAACAATGTTTCAGTCACAGCACTGACATCGATGTCTCCATACTGAGGAGGCATTTGAGGGTGCGCAGCAGGGGCGTAGACTACTGGCACTGAGCAGCATTACCCTTTCTTCTCTCCAGGTTTGTAGTCTAGGTAAATTGGTAGGTTTATCATTCCAGCCTTGCCTGCAGTGGTCACTGTGGGGTGGCAGGAGCCTCAACTTGAACTCTTGAGGACCAGGGGCGACAGGTGCGAGCCATCCCTTGCGGGGCCTGGCGTGACAAGCATGTCATCCCAGGCAAGAGGAACCTGGATCCTCAGACTGACACCGGTAACCAGGCACATTATCAAAGGGTGATCATTTGGAGCCAGTATAGTGGCATCATACATGATGAGGGTGGGATACTGCCCAGGGTCAGGGAACTATGCTGGCCTGGGCTACACAATCTGGAGAGCCCCTCTATGTACTCCTTTCATGTATCCCAGGGTGGTATGTCTCCGATCGTTGACACGGCATGGACAATGACCAGGCGTCCATACTTGTACATGCCTGCGGAGTGACCTATGTGCGGTGTTATGTGGCGGGATTCCAGCCTTAACCAGGCAGCCTACTGTGATCATTCCCTTGTTCAGTCTGGTGGGTGGGATGTCGATGTGTCTGACTGTGGTGTCACCCATCATAAGTGTGTCGGCATTGTGTGTGGCCTTTGGGGCTGTGACTGTTTAGCACAGTGGCATTGGCCCAAGGAACTATGTGTTGTACCATGTCCTATGTCTTGTGGAGGCAGTTGCTTGGGTGTCTGCTTCAGAGGCCCTCGTTAGGGTTTGTTACATGTTTTAACAGTGCCTCCATGTATGTCTTTAGTGTGTTCTGGCATGTGTTTTGTTTAGCATTTGTGATAGTTACATGTGACACTGGGTTTGTGGAAAGTGCGCTTGGTGTCCTCCCCTCCCGTTTTGCTTTGTCTTGCTGGTCCTTGTGGTTTTGAGAGCTCAGCCCTGTCTGGCTATATAGTTGCATCTCTCTCACATATATTATGCTTGAGTAGAATGCGACATCCCGGTATCCTTCGGGCACCTGTAACATTGCCAGGATACTGATTCACCATCTGAACAGGAGGTCACTGGCAATTGACCCTTGACAGCCTTGAGGCCATGAATGCACCACATTTGCTGTTGTAACTGGGTCAGAGAAAACTTCTGGAAGTGGGTGCTCACCAAAGTTTCTGGAGCTAATTAGCCAGAGTGCTCACATCTAGTAGCCATGTACTTTACCTATAGAAGATATAGGGTGCAGAGCTTTTTGTGATAGAGAACAGACAGTTGAGATTGCAAGAGAGGTTTCTACATGTAAACCTGGAGCAGACTGGAATAAAATTATGCGTTGCTTACGGTATGGCGCACATGTCCACATATACTGCACTATGACACTGTGACCGATTACCACAGGCCTCTGATTGCACAGAGACACTCACCCACATGGCATGACACAGGTACAGGTATGGTGATGACATTCTGCAGGGTACCCTTACAGTGTGCTGGCAACTGGTGTCACCTAGCCAGCTGTGAACTGCATGGTGTGCGACAGTTGGATGCTGTATGCTGGTACAGGAATATGTCCGCCAATCGCGGAGGCGTACCACTGGCGCACACCCCATTGTGTGTGCGAGGAGTAGGGTTTACCTGCCGCAATAATGGTCAGCACCTCACATCTGGTGCACCTGCGCACATGTCACAGGGGCGGTCTTGCACAGGTGGCCAGTGGGCTACAAGTATGGCATTGACAGGGCTGTACAATGCAGCACAGTGCAGGATGGCCACCCTGTGTGGTTAGTGTCCAGTCACAACACTATATCTGCATACACCTCACAACAGGCAGCAGACATACACATGTTGACACACTGACAGGTGGTGACACATGTCTACACGGAGGGAGGACGTGTTGCATGTGCTACACCATCCGCCGTGCACCCACACTGGGGGTATGTACAGATCTCTACTATGGTGTGATGTGTGGCACATAGTCCCCGATCTGTGGCATACATGGGCACATTCCTGCACACGGCGTGCTGGGCCTTTAAGATGCCACACCATATGGGATATACAGGCGTGCAGGCATAGTGCATCCTCGTACACCACTGTATCTGGCAGCTGTGCCAATAACCACACCCCAGGAGTGGTAGGAATTTACAGTGGCCATGTGACGTAGTGCGATGACTTTTGTAGCTGATAAGTGCATTATGGCGCTTTATCATGTAAAGCGACATAACAAGCTATGCACATGGCGGGGTACAGGATGGTGTGTTCCTGTGACCAGTACCTGCACACATGCGTAACGGACGGGTATTTCAACACATGGTGTACACGCTTGCCGTCATATGTGCTATTACTAATATATCACCTTATTAGCCCCATGATGCGGTAGCCATGTGGTAGGGGGTTGCAACTGTGTTATGGACATTGGACACAGCTGTACATGGCTGCACCGTTACCGGTACGTGTCGCATATATCCCTATTTGCCATGTGTGCATTTGCTACATTGTGACATGTGTGTCGACATATGGAACATGGACTGTGGTATGGTATCATAGCTGTCACAGACAACAAAATTGTACAAGGGTATGTGTCCCCAGTCAACACCGCTACACCCTTGAGGGGTGTCTACAGACATGTAATCACACTGACCGATATGTGTATTACCCGTCGCCAGTGTTAGCATGTGGTACATCGCAGGCTTCGTATGTGTCCCATGTGCAGTCCATGCACACAGCCGAACAATCACATATGCATGACATATCCGGACTTTGTTTTCGCAGCCGGTTACAGCTGCAGTCATGTATCATATCTGTGTTAGGCCTGGGGTATGTATGGAAACTGCATGCAACCCGTAACTATACCCATTATGGGTGGACAACATCACACCTGTGGGATCATTGATATAGAACACCTGTACTCTGCATGACGGACATACCGCCACATAGACTGTGGACATATGTCACATGCTGTTGCTGGACACGGCGAGCATGCCTGCACCGATGACATGGTGCTGGCAAGCCTTCTGGTGTTCACTGCGGTGTATGTACATCTTCAGCCTGCCGATGATACCCTGGCCTTTTAACTCATCTGTGTGCGTGTAATGGCTGCATGTGTCACCCCTATGCCGATGGTATACCCTGGCGTGACTTGCGGTGTCGCGCCTCCGTCTGCATGCTGGTGGCATGCTTTATATAAATGTGTGAGCATGCCGGGTTGCTGTTGTGTGGGTGGACACACACGATGGTCCACATTCTGCCTTCGCTGAATTTCACCCCATGTGTATGCATATCCGCGCGCCTTTTGATTCTAAGTGTCTGAAGCGTATGATAAGCAGCTGTGTAGATGGACCACACAATTACCAGTCACACCACCGTGCCGTCTACGTATTACCCGTGTATGTCTGTTTCCCCCTTAACTTGTACGTCTGGCATGGCTGGAATTGCTGTTGTGTGGAGTGGACACACGTTCACATTCTGCCTTCCATGATTTCACCCCCCCATGTGTGCATGTCAGCACTATTACTGGTCCCTGATGTCTGAGCATGCCCAGTAGCAGCTGTGCAGATGGACACACAGTACAATGATGCACACCGCGCCCGTCTGTGATAAGCACCTGTGCACATGTATATTACCCTTAACGACCGCTAGGTCTTGAGGGCGTAAGCCAGTATGCCGAGGTACACACTACAGTCGGCACTGATGTCTACTACTAAGTGATGTAGCCATGACCAATGACATCCCTACGCCAGCCAGCAGGGACCGTCCGGGTAGGTCATATGTGGACAGGTATGCCACAATGGCTGCCTACAGCCATTGCGCGGATGCCCTCGCCGTTATACTGTCTTGTGATTGTATCCAGTATCCATACAATGATGTTGTGCTCCAGTAGTTAGTTGGTATTCCGAGTGCAGCCTCCCGTGTTACTGTCGCCACTGCCAGGATGATGACTCTTTGGCTGTGACTAAGCACTCTGTCTTCATTCTATCGGCTGCCTTGCCTCTGCGGATGATATGCCACCCTAGGGGTATGCCTCCTGACAATTACTGTATAGGCAATCTCGGTAGCATTCTGTAAATGCATCATGCTGTAGTGTGTGTTCTTGTAGGTAGGCGTGGGGTTCCAACTTACAGGCCCCTTCCCAATAATATTAATATTAAGTGTGTGTGTTTGTGTGTGTGTGTGTTTCAAGCTGCCTCTGCAGATGGTCATGCCCTGGGCGCTTTGCAACACACACACTTGGCTATTAACATCTATCCCTTTACGGATGATGTCACCGCCCTAAGTATGCCTCTGACGGCTTTGGCACCATTCAATCACGGGCGCGGCGTTCTTACTAAATGCATCATGCTGTAGTGTGTTCATGTAGATAGAGGCGTGGGTTCGACTCCCGTTCCTTCCCGTGTGTGTGGGGTGTGTGTGTGTGTGTGTTCAGATGCCTTGGTGAGAGTAGTTTCCTTCAGTAAACTTCTCCAGCACATACCTTGGCTATTGGCTTCTATTCCTTCTGGATGATGTCACCCGCTAAGTATGCCTCTAACTGATGCTGTACTCAATAATCGATGGCGCGTTGTAAATACATCGCGCATAGTGTGTTGTTCATGTAGGTAGGTAGCAAAGTTCAACTCGGCCTTCCCAGGTGTGTGTGTGTGTGTGTGTGTGTGTGTGTGTGTGTGTGTGTGTGTGTGTGTGTGTTTCCAGCTGCCTCTGCACAGATGGTCATGCTAGACTTCGCAACACACACCCCAGCTAATGTCAATATTTGATATGCCCGCCCGTATGCCTCTAACCAGCATAATATAATGTCTCGGTAGCGTTCTATAAATGCATCATGCTGGCAGTGTTCATGTAGGTAGGCGTGGGTTACGACTCAAAGCCTTCCCGATGTGTGTGTGAGGGTGTGTGTGTGTGTTTCAGATGCCCTTAGTAAAATGGTTTCTTGGTCACTTCAACACATGCCTTAGCTGGCTGGCATCTATTCGCTACGGATGTCACCCACTAGAAATATACCTCACAACAGTGCTGTGTAAGTGTCCAGTGGCCAGCGTTCTATAGGCTACATCATGCTGTAAGGTGGTAATATTTCATGTAGGTAGAGTGTAAAGTTCAACTCGGCCCCTTCCATGATGTGTGTGTGTGTGTTTCCAACTGCCTCTGCAGATGGTCATACTAGGCAACCCATAGCACACCTTAGCTATTATCAGCTATTGCTATGGATGATGTCACCCACCTAAGAGCCTGCCTCTGACAGCACTGTGCTCAGTAATCTCTGATGGCGTTCTGTAAATACATCATGCTGTAGGTGTTCAATGTAGGTAAGGTGCTCAGGTTCGACTCAGCCCCTTGCCCGTGTGGTAGTAATAGGTGTGTGTGTGTGTGTTTACAGCTGCCCCTATGAAAGTAGACTATTACAGTTAACCCATAGCTTTTATACCTTAATATCAGCATCTATTTACTTCACCGGATGTTATCACCCACCCTAAGACTTGTGCCTCTGGCGGTGCTGTGTTCAGTGGTCCCGTGGCGCGTTCCATACCTGTGTCATAAGGTTGGGTAGGTGAGTCAAAGGGTCAATCCCAGCCTGCCAGCATGTGTGTGTGTCTATGCTCACAGCCGCATGGGTTCATAAGTTTAACTAGGATTTCCACTGAACACTTATATCTACCGCCATCTCTGTGTTTTAGCTAGATGGTGGGGCGCAGCTCTTGGACTGCCTGTGTGCCTGCTGTGGTTGGCGACCTCCGGCGTGTTCACCGTGCATTTCGGCTGTGGTGTGGTGGGGTGTGCTGTGTCCGTTACACTCCCGGCACTTGCCACATGTATGTCCGTCTGTATCTCTCTCGATGTATATATACATACTTATATTTGTACCCATAAGCGCTGCTCTTGCATGGACAGCTGTCTGTCCCATGTATGTATATTTGCGGCTGACATAGAACTTACAACCAGTGCGATGCACTTATCCACTCGTGTCCGCCTGGCGTCCGTATTCCATAGCCCTAGAGACATCTGCGGATATCGTGGCGAACGTACCCGCGCTGTACTGACACTGTACCCGCCCTGCGCCATAAACCTTGCATCTCCTTAATTGCCTGTTTATGGTGTGTGTATGTCTATCTGGAAGCTGTATGCATGGTCGTGTGTATGTGCCCTTCTATAACCGTCTGTGCGAATTAACCGACACTATGGGTAATCACTTGTAGACCGCTGTTTTCATGTGCACTTCCAGCTTTTGTACCTGCCGAACGATACTACCCCTCGACAGCTGACCTTAGATCAACGCTGCCCTATGGCGATAGGGCTCCATGGGCGCCCCACCACTGCCACAACATGGGTGCCCCCGCCTGGTGTACCTACATGACATACCTACTAGAGGTGGCCCTACTAGTGGCGCCCTGGGCAGCCCATGGGATGGCTTATACCCTCGGCCTTGTAGGGTACCACACCAGTCATATGACATGTGGGGTTCGCTGTGGAGAGGTCTTCACTGTGGTCTCCCTTGCTGGTGGTGGGTGCAGGATGCAGATCTCAACTGAGTTCACTATATGGTCTGGCCTCACCGCTGAGGGATGTACATCCTGTGTGGAGCATGTCGTCCCCATGTGTGATGATCAGGACTAGTATAGTTCCTCCCCTTGTGGGTATGGTGCATAGTTGTTCCACAGCATTCAGGTGTATGAACACCTGGAACCTTTGGTGTAGGGTGTTGTGTCCTGGGTAATGTTCCCGGTCTATGTATGGGTGGTTGATGTCACCCAATATGATGGTGTTGTGAGAGCATTCATACTCCCCAGTGTCTTCAGGAAGGTTGTGCGGGTATCCTGGGTTTGGGAGGGTGGTCTGTAGCATGCAACAAACTGTAGGGCAGTCCTACCCATGGTTAATTGCACCTGGATGGTCCCTGCTGCTACGTGCATTTCTGCCAACCTGGAGGTGTGAGTATCCGTCACGGAAATGGAGACTCCCCCTCCTTCTGTGTTCGGTCCGGGTTATGGTCCTGAACGCGTGATATGAGGTATGAACTGATAGTGCTGGGGTGCTCTCAGGAGCCCTGAACAATGTTTCAGTCACAGCACTGACATCGATGTCCTCCATACTGAGGAGGGCATTTGAGGGTGTGCAGCTTGGGCGTAGACTACTGGCACTGAGCAGTATTACCCTTTCTTCTCTCCAGGTTTGTAGTCTAGGGTGGTAGGTTTATCATTCCAGCCTTGCCTGCAGTGGTCACTGTGGGGGTGGCAGGAGCCTTAGCCGAACTCTTGAGGACCAGGGGCGACAGGTGCGAGCCATCCCTTGCAAAGGGGCCTGGCGTGACAAGCATGTCATCCCAGGCAAGAGGAACCTGGATCCCCTCAGACTGACACCGGTAACCAGGCACATTATCAAGGGTGATCATTTGGAGCCAGTATAGTGGCATCATACATGATGAGGGTGGGATACTGCCCAGGGTCAGGGACATGCTGGCCTGGGCTACACAATCTGAGAGCCCCTCTATGTCTCCTTTCATGTATCCCAGGGTGGTATGTCTCCGGTCGTTGACACCGGCATGGACAATGACCGCGTCATACTTGTACATGCTGCGGAGTGACCTGTGTGCGTGTGTTATGTGGCGGATTCCAGCGCCCAACAGGCAGCCTACTGTGATCATTCCCTTGTTCAGTCTGGTGGGTGGGATGTCGATGTGTCTGACTGTGGTGTCACCCATTACAAGTGTGTCCGGCATTGTGTGTGGCCTTTGGGGCTGTGACTGTTTAGCACAGTGGCATTGAGAACTATGTGTTGCATGTCCTATGTCTTGTGGAGGCAGTTGCTTGGGTGTCTGCTTCAGAGGCCTCGTTAGGTTTGTTACATGTTTTAACAGTGCCTCCATGTATGTCTTAGTGTGTTCATGTGTTTGTTTAGCATTTGTGATAGTTACATGTGACACTGGGTTTGTGGTGTGCATGGTGTCCTTCCCCTCCCGTTTTGTCTTGCCGGTCATGGTTTGAGAGAGCTCAGCCCCCTGTCTGGCTATATAGTTGCATCTCTCACATATATTATGCTTAGTGGGGGAGGTGCGGCTTGTCCGTGTCCATGAGGCACCTGTAACATTGCCCAGGATGCCCAGATTCACCATCTGAACAGGAGAGGTCACTAGCAATTGACCCTTCGACATGCCAGAGAATGTGAATGCATTTGCTGTGTAACTGGGTCAGAAGGCACCTATAGGGAAGTGGGTACTCAAGGGGATTCTAGGCTAGTGTAGTACTCCATCTAGTATACATGTACTTTACCTATGTAGGAATACTATGGGAGCAGGTGCAGAGCTTTTGTGATAGAGAACAGACAGTTGAGATTGCAAGAAGAGAGGTTCTACATGTAAACCTGTGGAGCACGGAGCCAGATATAGTGTAACGTTGCTTACACGGTACATGACGCACATGTCCACACATATACTGCACCTGACGCCTGTGGTCGGTGCCACAGGCTACGGTGCACAGAGACATCACATACATGGCATGACACAGTACAGGTATGGTGACATTCTGCAGGTGCCATACACAGTGTGCTGGCAACTGACCGCAGGTGTCACCTGTCAGCTGTGGTGCATGGTGTGCAGCAGTTGGATGCTGTACTGGTACAGGAATATGTCCGCAATCGCGGGGCGTACACCACTTTGGCACACACCCCATTGTGTGCAGATGGGGACACCTGCCTGTGTGGTCAGCACCCTCACAATACAATGCACCCACGCACCATGTCACAGGGGGCGGTCTTGCACAGGTGGCCAGTAAGGCTCACAAGTATGGCATTGACAGGGCTGTACAATGCAGCACCGGTACGGGATGGCCACCCTGTGTGGTTAGTGTCCAGTCACAACACTATATCTGCATACACCCTCACAACAGGCAGCAGACATACACACATGTTGACACACTGACATGGTGGTGACCACACATGTCTACACGGAGGGACGACGTGTTGCATGTACTGCACCATCCGCATCCGTGCACCCCACACTGAGGTATGTACAGATCTCTACTATGGTGTACAGTGATGTGTGGCATGTGGCACATAGTCCCCCCGATCTGTGGCATACATGGGCACACATTCCTGCACACATGCTGGTGCTAGGAATGCCACACCCGCTATATGGGATATGTACAGGCGTGCAGCGGTATGTAGTGCATCCTGCGTACCACCACTGTATCTGGCAGCTGTGCCAATATATGCACTTGGGAGGTGGTAGGGGTTACAGTGGCCATGTGACATATGGTCGATGACACATGGCTGATGGGTATGCATTATGGCAGCGCTGTCATGTAAAGGCGACATAACAGACTGTATGCACATGGCAGGGTAGGATGGTGTGTGACACCCCTGTGACCAGTACCTGCACACATGCATGTGGACAGGTGTTTAAACACATGGTGTACACACATACCGCCATGTGTGCTGTTACTATGCCATCATATGATGGCCCCCATGATGGGTATGCATGTGGTAGGGGGTTGCAACTGTGTTATGGACATTGGACACAGCTCATGCATGGCTGCACCGTGCACAGTACACGTGTCACATGTATCCCCTGTTGCCATGTGTGTATGCATTGCTACATTGTGACATGTGTGTCGACATACATGGAACATGGACTGTGGTATGGTATCACAGCTGTCACAGGCAAACTGTACAAGGGTATGTGTCCCAGTCAACACCGCTACACCCTGTAGGGGGTGCATACCACAGACATGTGTCCACCTTCCATTTGTGTGTATTACCGCACACGCCAGTGTTATGCATGTGGTACATCACAGGCTTCGTATGTGTCCTGTGTGCAGTCCATGCACACAGCCAGGCAATCACATATATGACATATCCGGACTTTGTTTCACTGTGGTACAGCTGCAGTCATGTATCATATCTGTGTTAGGCCTGTGGTATGTGTGGAGCACGCCTGTCCATGTATACCGATATGGGTGGACAACATCACACCTGTGGGATCATTGATAGAACATGTGTACTCTGCATGACGGACATACACCGCCACATAGACTTGTGGACATATGTCACATGCTGTTGCTGGACCGTGAGGCATACTGCTGCACCGATGACATGGTGCTGGCATGGCAGCTACAGTGTTCACTGCAGTGTGTACATCTTCAGCCTGCACCCGTGATGCCTGTGCTGTCATCTGTGTGTGTACGTGTAACTGCATGTGTGTCCACCCTGTGCGTGTGTACGGGTATACCTGGCCGTGACTTGCGGTGTGCGCACTCCGTCTGCATGCTGGACGGCGCGTAGCACATACTAAATGTGTGAGCATGCCCGGGTTGCTGTTGTGTGGGTGGACACACACGATGGTCCACATTCTGCCTTCCATGATTTCACCCCATGTGTATGCATGTCCGCACTGTGCAGATTCTAAGTGTCTGAGCATGCCCAGTAAGCAGCTGTGTAGATGGACACACAGTACAGTGCACACCGTGCCCGTCTGCATTGATACCCCGTGTGTATGTCTGTTTCCCCTTCGCAACCGCCACGTCTGTGGCATGGCTGGGTTGCTGTTGTGTGGGTGGACACACACGACGGTCCACATTCTGCCTTCCATGATTTCACCCCATGTGTATGCATGTCCGCACTGTGCAGATTCTAAGTGTCTGAGCATGCCCAGTAAGCAGCTGTGCAGATGGACACACAGTACAGTGCACACCGCGCCCGTCTGTGATGACACCCCGTGTGCATGTATGTTACCCCTTCGCGACCGCTAGGTGTGAGGGCATGGCCAGTATGCCATTCGGGGGTACACACTACAGTCGGCACTGATGTCTGCTACTAGGCGTGTAGCCATGGCCAATGACATCCTGCATAGCCATGGGGACCGTCCAGGTGAGTCATATGTGGTTGGTATGCCACAATGGCTGCCTACATCGTGCACGCCGGATGCCCTCTCATAGGGTATACTGTCTGTGGTGTATCCCGTATCCATGTTGTGATGTTGTGCTCCGTAGTTAGTTGGTATTCCCGAGTGCAGCACTACCGTGTTACTGTACGCCCACCTTGGGATGGTAACACGCTGTGTGACTGCGCACTCTGTCTTCATTCCCTATCGGCTGCCTTGCCTCTGCAGATGATATCACCCACCTAGGGGTATGCCTCCTGACAGTGCTGTGCTCAGTAATCTCGGTAGCACGTTCTGTAAATGCATCATGCTGTAGTGTGTTCATGTAGGTAGGCGTAGGTTCAACTGCAGGCCCTTCCCCATGTGTGTGTGAGGTGTGTGTGTTTGTGTGTGTGTGTGTGTTTCCAGCTGCCTCTGCAGATGGTCATGCTTTTAGACGCTTTGCAACACACACCTTGGCTATTGGCATCTATCCCTTTACGGATGATGTCACCCGCCTAGAAGTATGCCTCTGACAGCGCTGTGCTCAGTAATCCCGGTAGCGCGTTCTGTAAATGCATCATGCTGTAGTGTGTTCATGTAGATAGGCGTAGGTTCGACTCCCGTTCCTTCCCCGTGTGTGTGAGGTGTGTGTGTGTGTTTCCAGATGCCCTTGGTGAGAGTAGTTCCTTTAGTCGCTTCTCAACACATACCTTGGCTATTGGCATCTATTCCTTTACGGATGATGTCACCCGCCTAGAAGTATGCCTCTGGCAGTGCTGTGCTCAGTAATCCCGGTAGCGCATTCTGTAAATGCATCATGCTGTAGTGTGTTCATGTAGGTAGGTGTAAGTTCAACTCCCGGCCCTTCCCCAGGTGTGTGTGTGTGTGTGTGTGTGTGTGTGTGTGTGTGTGTGTGTGTGTGTGTGTGTGTGTGTTTCCAGCTGCCTCTGCAGATGGTCATGCTTTTAGACTTCGCAACACACACCTTGGCTATTGTCAGCTATTCCTTTACGGATGATGTCACCCGCCTAGAAGTATGCCTCTGACAGCACTGTGCTCAGTAATCTCGGTAGCTGCTCTGTAAATGCATCATGCTGTAGTGTGTTCATGTAGGTAGGCGTAGGTTCGACTCCCGGCCCTTCCCCGTGTGTGTGTGAGGTGTGTGTGTGTGTTTCCAGATGCCCTTGGTAAGAGTAGTTCCTTTAGTCACTTCTCAACACATACCTTGGCTATTGGCATCTATTCCTTTACGGATGATGTCACCCACCTAGAAGTATGCCTCTGACAGTGCTGTGCTCAGTAATCCCGGTAGCGCGTTCTGTAAATGCATCATGCTGTAGTGTGTTCATGTAGGTAGGTGTAAGTTCAACTCCCGGCCCTTCCCCGCGTGTGTGTGTGTGTGTTTCCAGCTGCCTCTGCAGATGGTCATGCTTTTAGACGCTTCGCAACACACACCTTGGCTATTGTCAGCTATTACTTTATGGATGATGTCACCCACCTAGAAGTATGCCTCTGACAGCACTGTGCTCAGTAATCTCGGTAGCGCGTTCTGTAAATGCATCATGCTGTAGAGTGTTCATGTAGGTAGGTGTAGGTTCGACTCCCAGCCCTTCCCCGTGTGTGTGTGGGGTGTGTGTGTGTGTGTTTACAGCTGCCCCTGTAGAGAGTAGTTATTTTAGATGCTTCGCAACACATACCTTGGCTATCAGCATCTATTCCTTTACGGATGTTGTCACCCACCTAGACTTGTGCCTCTGACGGTGCTGTGTTCAGTGGTCCACGTAGCGCGTTCCATACCTGTGTCATAAGGTTGGGTAGGTGGGGGTAAGGTCAATCCCCATGCCTGCCAGCTGTGTGTGTGTGTCTATGCTCACAGCCGCATGGGTTCATAGGTTTTGGCTTTAGAGTTTCCACTGAACACTTATATCCTGCCGCCATCTCTGTGTTTGTGGATGGTGAGACGCAGCTCTTGGACTGCCTGTGTGCCTGCTGTGGTTGGCGACCTCCGTAGCGTGTTCACCACGTGCGCTCGGCTGTGGTGTGGTGGGGTGGTGCTGTGTACGTTACACTCCCGGCCTTGCCACATGTGTCCGTCTGTATCTCTCGATGTATATATACATACTTATGTTGTGCCCATAGCGCTGCTCTTGCATGGACAGCTGTCTGTCCCATGTATCGCATATTTGCACGGCTGACACATAGAACTGTGGTACGATGCATATCCACTCATTGTCCATGCAACGTCCGTATTCCAGCACGCCCTAGAGACATCTGCTGGATATCGTGGCAGACAGCTATCCTTGCTGTACTGACACTGTACCCATACACGCCATAAACCTTGTCTGTAATTGCCTGTTTATGGTGTGTGTATGTCTATCTGAGCTGTATGCATGGTCGTGTGTATGCCCCGCTATAGCCGTCTGTGCAGGTGTCGACACTATGGGTAATCCTTGTAGACCGCTGTTTCATGTGCACTTCAGCACATACCTGCAGACCGTACTACCCCTCCCGGCAGCGCCTTAGATCAACCGCTGCCCTAGGCGATAGGGCTCCATGGCGCCCACCACCACAACACATGGTGCCCCCATCCTGGTGTACCTACATGACATACCTACTAGAAAGGTGGCCCTGCTAGTGCGGCGCCCTAGGCAGCCGCAGGATTGGCTTATGCCTACGGCCAGCTATGAGCACATCACGAGGCATACTTTTACATTCAGTGTTTTACAAAGGCTAGATTTTAATACCAGAGGGGGGGACCTTATCAACTATACTTTAGAATGCGGATTGAGATGGATTATTAGGTGGAGAGTTGACCACACACCAGGGCTGAATGATGTAGCACAGAGTGAGCCTCTTTTGGGAAACAGGTGGCTTAAACCCAAATAACAGGAATGTAGTTTAAGTACAGCTATACATTTAACACCCATTAGTCCACTCTTTCCGTTGTTTACCACTGTATCACATTGATATAATATACATATTTTTGATATATATTGTTAGATTTTTGATTGATGAGTATTAGGCATAGTACAATATCATATAATACATGTTTTAATGGGATGTTTTTGAAGATGTTAATATATATGTGTGTAGTTAACATTGCGTCTGCGCTTTATATGCTGGGGTTAATTGTTCATTGTTTGATGAGAAACTGACCAATGAAAGTGTAAGGAGGGATATTTAAAGCCTGGATGCTTTTATGTTATGTGTAAGTCTGACGGAGCCTACGGGTGAAAGCGCTTACTTGTCTATAAATGAACCTTTTTATACCATTTGGGCACTGTCCTGGACAATTTCTACGTTGACTGTTTCATCTACCTATGTGTTTTTGGATTGTGTGCCATAAGGTGCCAGCGGTTATTTTATGCTGATTAGGTGTATTCCATGGTCAATTGACATTAATCATATTAATTCATTAAAGGATCTTCTTTATAAGTGGGAACGCCATAGTTTAACCATCCTATGACCTTCCTAGTTGAAGTTGTTAGTGTGCCATTAGTATGTGTTCCACAGGTCGCCCATTTGTTCCGCATTATGGAAGCGAGTGATCCCCATTTTGGTGATGGCAGATTGAGAGCTGTGTACGCCGGTATTCGCACGGCGGTCTGACTTTGTATGGGGAATGTCTAATGTAGTCCCTATCTGTATTTCCTGTGCTATGCCTTACTGCAGCTGTGTAATTCCACCAGGTTTCCAGTTATGGGTGCCATCTTGGTCGTACGCTTATCCATCCATGAGAATTGCCTACTGGACACTGATGTAGGGCTGTACACATTTCACACCTGCTTTTAGCATTATCCGGTGGATGCTTTGCATCATTAGTGGGGAGTAAGGCATGTGCTATACCCACATCCCTCCCACGGGGCGGGACAACGGATTATCTGCCAAACAACACCGAGCCCCATTTCTGCATACCCAGGATCCCATGGCTGCAACCCTCGACGGTACACATTACACATCCTTCATGTGTGCAGGACTGGGATGTGGACGCACTTCTATGGACTCGACAATCTGGGGATTTCTGTTCATATGTCCTGCATTTCATGGACACTTGTCATCAACCTTAAACACGCTGGTGGTGCACATGTCTAGCTGTGCCGTAGTCACGGCTGTCATTTCTTCTGGGTTGATCGCAGCTGGTTGATATTGCGAACGGATCAATTTTTGGAGTCCTACAATGGACACCAATGTGCATATGTAAAGTGTAGAACTTGTTGGACTGTCACCATCTGGCCAGTGGTTTGGACTGCTGCTGTATGTTCCCCATTCGTGGATGTCTGTTTGACTACCCATATTATGTATTACTTGGCCTATCTATATCCATGTGCCAGTAAGCGGAAATACAGCAAACCTTGAGTCCTGGTCATCTTCATAAAAGACATTGTTGAACATAAACCATGCCAAGACAGACGATGACAAAAACGATACACTCCACAGTCAAATGATACTGAGCTCTTTCACCCACTAACATGGGGCATCGTCGGAGTACGAAATACATTAGATAGTCGTCCCTTATATACTTCCTTCAGAGTCAGTTTAAAGTCAACTGATTAATAAACTAGCTCATAGTTAAGTGGACAGTGCTCCAAGTCTTGATGATAAAGTGACATATACAAATTGGTGTTGCATACATTACTTAATGGAAACAATAATACAAGAACAATGTGTTAATATAAATACAATATTGGTCAATACAATCAGTATATTGAAACATAGTTGACAATTGTTGTGAGTAAACCTTAGAATGTAGTGTGTTGATAATGATATTTGTATATCAATGTGTATAATTGTTGCATTAAGATTCCAAATCATGGAATAAATAAGTACAATTAAATGCATATCTTGTATAACTATGAATGTAAATAAGGGTCACGATGTTAAATATGAATATGTCTGTGTTATAGCTATATCAATATGATATGGAATAAACTGTAGTTGTTTACATCTTGTTTTCAGGTGACAAATCTATGTCCATGCGTCATATATACGGGCCGTCGGACTGCTGTGTGTAGATATATACATGTGAACCCCTCGTTTCATACCTTGCTTTGTTACTGTCTGTGGATTACCTGTGTACACACATCAATTACCATGCCATACCTTTCCACTGTACAGGTTCTGAAATGGTGTATGGCTGGTTGGCCCTTAATCTTGCTGTGTGTTACATTGACCTGTGTCTATCTGGCATTTCGCTGGTGTGTCATGTGAGACCTTCTTGCTTCTATAGGGACCTGATCCCGTAATTGTGACGTGCTTCCACTGGCCATATATTTCTCTGTCGTCTGGGATCTGTGTGTAACCAGTCCTTTCAGGACACTTTCTATTGTTGTTCTTTTTTGGTTACATATATGAGTACTTTGGTATGTTGTGCTATTATTGTGTGTGGAGCATTTCTCCACGGGCCTCTGCTGACACTGGACATATATCCAGCTAGCCTAGCCCGGTCAACAGGTGTGAGCCAACTGAACACATTTCGTACGGGGGCACCTTCTGACAAGTGGGTCGGGTTACAGATGCATAACCGTCGTCAATCCATACTACTAACACACACGTTATTCTATCCACATTCTATGTTTGTCTTATCACATAGCGTGTGTTTCTCACTATTTCTAACGGTACTTTACATGCCATTGCCCGATTCCATACTTTCAGAGGCTGACAGTTTTGAGACATGTATGATTGACGTGGAGGACACAGCCTTAACATTCCCTGCTGTGAGCGGATCACACACACGCACTTGCATTTCCTAATTGTGGGTTACGCGCAGGCGCACATGCATATCCGTATTCTGGTTACATATGTTTACTGGGTCTGTGTGGTTACGTGGTCTGTGTTAGTTGTGACTGTTCCGGTAACATATCTCTGATCCGGTTGATGGACGTGTGCGGAACGCACTTTCACCTTTACACATGTAACAGTCTTTGCGGCATGAACGCATTACATACACGTTCACATTTATATGTTCTACAGTCGTAATTCAAACGGGACTGCATTCACATTTGCCGGTTACTGTGACCACTACACGTTAGCTGTTCGGTCTCATTTATATGCATACCCATGGTACTTAGCTAAATTTACATATCCCCCCACCCCACCCCCCCGCACTCACGTACGTCACAGGCATCCATTCGCCTGCTGGGAAAGGTGTGGTACTACATGTTAAACATTCCTTATTCCCTCCCGCTCATGGCCCAGGATGCATATGTCGTGACCGCAGGGATATTCAGATCACAGGGGCTTATATCCCCTATGCATACAGGCCTTCGATTGTCAGGGTGTTCCTGTGGTGCTTTGGGTTTGGTCTTGTCCACCTAGTCTACGGAACTGCCCTGACCGTGTACGAATGTCAGACGAGTCACATGGGCACGGTTTGTCCATGTCTATGATACCATATCCCCCCCCATTATTCCTAACCGTGTGCGCTGTTTGGCCGGCATGCCCGTTGTAGATCTTGTTATAGTAATTGCACACGGTCTGGTCGAACGGACCTATTTCCGTTACTAAACTCGGTATTTATAACCTGTCTCGCTATATTACACGGGTCTAACATTGCGTGATGGCTTTCACTGAGCCACGGACATGTCCGTTGCTTAGTTTGGGGCAGTCCCACTCTGCTACACACATTTAACATGGCGGAACAGGTTGTACAGCTCAGCAACGGGGACATCGGGCTCTCCGTCGCTGTTTAGTATTGAATCGCTATGTTGACTTTGTTTCACATAGCGAGACAGTGTCGACATTGGTAACGGACATCTCGCGCAGTACGTCTGCACCGCCGTGGGTGCCGTATGTCTGCTTTGGGTGGCAGACAGGCATTATGCTGTGCCATTATGTCTGGGAATATATGGTTTCTTTCCATAGATGATATGGCATACTAGCATTCACCCGCGTCTGGGTGTGGGTACTGCTGTAAGAGTGGCCTTAGGTCAAGTGGTGCCCTAGGCACAAGGACTCCATGGTGCCCCCACCACATCACCCGCTACCCCCATCCTGGTCTACCTACACCAAATGAAGGCTGGAAAGGTGCCCCTAGTAGAGCGGCGCCCTAGGCGGCTGCCTAGTTGGCCTATGCCTAAGGCCGGCTATGTGTGTGGTCCCTCGGGCGTCGGCCTCGGGAACGCACCATGTCTGCCGTGGGTATATCTAGCATTACCCACATCCAGGCGTGGTTTATTGCTATGATGTTCCATGTGTACGGACACGTGTGTTTGGACAACATACAATAGCTTCTGCTATTGGCATACAATGCTGTGGGTGGTGCCGGTTACCATACATATGCCTTTCTCAGAAGCCGACTTCACACTTCTAAACACTAGTGTGGTCTCCTTTAAGGCCCCTGAGCCAGTGGTAAACATTACTCAAACCGCTGCATCACTTACATATGCCTTCTACCAGCACCTACAGGACTGCATGGATCAGGCAATCCCATACAAAACTAAGACTCTTTGTACCAAAGACAAGCATCCAGTCTGGTGGACCCCAGCCATAAACAAGCTCTACAACGAAAGGAGGTAGCTACTACAAGATAGAGCAGAATCCTTGTAGGGTAAGACACCCTTGCTCATTATGTGTGAAGAACTACAAGCTCTCATGAAATCATCCTGGGCAAATTCGACAGATAAATCACCAAGGACTCGACAGACAATCATAAGGCCTTCTTTAGCTATGTTGGACACCTGGGAGGACACTCCCAGATATGCTCAGACTGGGTTCAGACTGATGTGAGGATTACTGAACCTACACACATTGCCAACATACTGGCTGACAGGTTCGGTGCAAACTTCTCCCCACATGGAGAGATATCTGTACCAGAGGATTGTGGCCCCGGAACATCTGTAACGCACAGGTGGGAAATGCTCTCTCCAAGGCAGTAAACACAGCATCCATGGGACCAGATGGTGTCCCAACTGTGTACTCCATGAACTCAATGAGGAATTACACCCACAGTTAAGACAGCTGTTTAATCTTAGCCTCACATCAGGTAACGTACCCAAGTAGTGGCGTGAGGCGACTGTAGTCCCACTTCACAAGGGCGGTGCCTCCGCTAACCCTGGTAATTACCATCCCATTAGCTTGACAAGCCTTATCTGCAAAGCCATGGAGAAGGATCATAATGGAACTCATAGATAAAGACATAGGGGACTTGCATACTTTGTATCCAACACAGTTTGGCTTGGTCGAAGGCAGATCATGCCATTTAAACTTGGTTGACGTTTTAGGAACAGTCACCAAGGCCATTGATGAGGGTCAAGCAGTCCATACAGCCCACCTCGACCTGGCAAAGGCCTTCGACACAATACCCCCCTCAGGTATCATTGATAAACTCATCGGCTTGAATGTAAACCCATACATCGCAAGATGGGTTGCAAACTGGCTAAGTGACAGAACCCACATGGTCATAGTTGCTGGCACCATGTCAGACTCACAGCCGGTCACAGGTGGTGTCCCACGGGGCTCAGTCCTGGGTCCACTCTTGTTCGGCATCTACATTTACATAGTACAAGCAAACACAGGGGGGTTATGGCTGACAATGTTTGCAGATGACTGCGAACTGGGTGCCATAGTCGGACACACATCTGACACAGATATCCTTCAGAAGGGCCTCAGAGATATGGATATCTGGTGCCAGACACATGTCCTACAGCTAAATGCCGGGAAATGCATAGTCATACCCTTTGGGAAGAACAAGGTTACCCCTATCTACCATATAGGTGGCAATCCACTGAGCACAGGGGGAGTTACCAAGGATCTGGGGACCCAGGTTGTCAGTAACCGTTCGTTCGACACACACGTTGCTAACGTAGTTAGGTAGACCTTCTACACTGCCCACCTGATCATGCAGGGATTCACATGTAGATCAGGGGAGGTCATCGTCCCCTTGTACTCATCACTCATTAGACCTATGATTGAGTACAATGCCCCATTCGGACTGTATCTGACCCGACACCTGCTGCAGCTGGAAAGGCCCCAACAGTTCATCGACAAACGGATGCAGGGTCTCAGGAATATGTGTTATGCTGCCCAACTGAAAGGACTCCTGCTCTATTCAGTCGCATACCACTTGCTCAGAGGTGACCTGTGCCTGACATACAAGGCCATGTTGAACCCAGATTTGATGACTATGCTTCACCTAATGAATCTAGATTCCTCGGAACCACAAGGGCAGGTGACGTAAACCTTGACACGGTCATTAATAGAATGTGCTGGAGGGACAGATTCATCACCCAGGCACTCACTATGCTGTGGAACAACATCCCAGTACATGTGAGGCAGAGCACCTCACTGGCCTTGTTCGAGGGGAATCTTGACCAATGGATGGGAGATTGCAGATATACCCCTGGGATTACTTCAGTGTCACTGCTTGACAGAGGTACAGCAATATTATAGGCATAGTTTTCTTCAAACTGAAGGGGTGGCAAAGGCAACATAACGATGGACTAGGCTTATAGCTGCCCTTGGGCGGATAGCCTACTATGAACCTATGAACCTATGTTCATAGTTTGTCCCATTCACACTTGTCTATCCCCTGTCCTCATTCGTATGTGGATATTTCTGTGGCACATGATTGAACTATGTATTACCTGCAGGTATGCTGTGTACAGTGCACATATGTCACGGTTGATTACAGTGTATCTGTGTACCTACCCCTGTGATACTGAGGACTACCACACATCCTTCACAGCATTACATGCATATGTCCATACTATTATTCGTTGGCCTGTGGGGGGTTGTCAGGGAAACAGTTACACATGTCCCTGTTTGTGCACGCATCATGGCGGTCTTTGACCAGCCTCCGTTGCTATCGTGGGATGGACGGTGGTGTTGGTGTGTGTTTGGGTTGTGTTTCCACTGCTGATACATGTGTGGGGGGTGGGGTTGGCACATGTTCCTCTTTGCATGGAGCCCCATCCTGGACATTTGTGTCATGCGTCAACACTTGGCACATGCCATATGTCCTGTGATATTCCCACAGTCGTGTATGCCTTCCTGCATTACTACTGCGTGTTACTGGCAGTTTGTATCTGGTATGCATGGCTATTATGTTGGATAGCTTAGCCTATTCCCATGATATGACATACCCATTCATCCAGGCATATACATGTTATTCCATCCTTTGCATTGGCCGTGGGTGTTTGGCCATCTGGCACCACTATTCTCTACGTGTGATGTCCCACCTTCACCTTCTGTGCATGTGGCACCCTGTTGGGGTGTCCTGCTTGGTGGGCAGATATTCCACCCTATGTGTTGTGTTTGACATGTCTGCATTGCTAATCATCAGTACGGTGGCTATACTGCTTTGTCCAGATGTGTACAGTTATGGACACCGTGGCGTGTGAACGCCTATGGGGTTCGACAGGTCCATACCACATGCGGGATGTACACATTCTGCCGACACATTTACATGCAGCCATTTAGATATCAGTACCTGAGCTGGGATGTTCACATGTGGGGTACATATTTGCTCGCGTGGCACTGCCTAGGACAATACTTCATACTACATTTGAGGTATACCCACTGTGTGTAGGTGTGCAGCTGCGCAAGGCTGCTAGCTGGGTTGGGTGCACTGTCGTACATGGGTGCAGGTTACGTGCTATGACGGGGCTGTTGTGTATTACATTTGCATGCATGGGTTCTGCTTCTGGATATTACGCTTCGGCATACGCCGTCCTATGTGTATGCGACGGGCACATTGCTGGGTGTAGTACATGTTGCTATGCACATGTTTGTCTGTGTTTAGGGTATCTGGTTTCCTTCTGGTTGTTATATAGACACAGCTGCCCGGCTGTGTACTCTCACTACTGCTGGTGACCATGCCCATGGGGCTACTTGTGTGTAGGTGCGGCACGCTGACATGCTGCGGTACACCTTCACTGGGTATGCCCACTGACAGTGCATTGCGTGACGGACACGGTATTACGCGTATCCTTTGTTCCTTGGACGGGTACAATTTGGACTTCGTGGGTTAATGTTTGGTTCTCCGTTTTGTGTGAACGAGTACTATGTTGCATACTCTGCGTATGTTTCATTATCCACGGACACTGGCTGGTGCGGTTACTATTGCAGGTGGACTGTGACAGTCAGCACTTTAGGTTGCTCCTCGCCTGCCGGCTTGGCCACGCCTACGGGCGCATCCTACTTGGGCTCGCGCACATGCCCTCTGCACGTATTTGTGGTTGCGGCGCACACTCATTACTATGCATGTGGCGCTGCTACGCCAATTATACACTGCACTGCCGGTGCAAGCCTTACACCGGCCTTGCGCCGAGCTTCATGAATCCGGGGGATTGTCTATATGTTAGGTTTTTGTTCTAATACAGATGTGGTTATACATACTACATTATATTTTAACATTTGTTATTTTTAATACATGAATATATGTGTTATTTTTAATATATGAATATATTTGTTATCTATTATATTTCTTTCAATACGGACACGTGTATTAACTTTGTTTGGCATAATATCTGGTTTAGTGATAGATTCTACATGCCCTAAGCGCTTAAGTATCCATTGCTAGTCATGTTTAATTCCATTTTATTTTTTACCTTTGTATTTATTGGAAGCAGTAAATGTATTGTATTACTCCTTTCTAAGTTTGCTGACTTTGATACAGTATTTAGAACAGGTAATTCTATCAAAATATATCTTCATTAGATTAGGGACTATATTAATTTAATGCACACCTTTCTATGAGAATTGTTAAATATTAGATGTTTTTTATTCTTCATTATATATATACACTTTTTATAACATTTTCTATTTATTTATATTATGTCATATATAATATATTTAATTATATGATTAGTATACATAATTCATTTAGAAAGTGCAGATATAAATATTCAATTTCAAAATATTTTTTATAATACTAGCGAAGCTATAGTTATTTGTTATACATAAGCCAATGTACTTGCAAGCGTTGAAAGTTTCTTGCAGTATTTCTTTAATATTACTTAGAAGTGGTTAATTGATTTGTAATACGTCATTAATTGTAGTTTATAAATGTAATTGATTCAACATTTGAATTTTAACAGTCTGATGAAGCTACGGTGAAAGCACTTACTGTGTGTGTTTTTTACAATAAACAAGACCTGCTTTATATATATTTATGGAGCAAGAGCGTTTCTGGAACTTTACAGTCCGAGTTTTTTTGTATGACTGCCTTGGTTGTCTCCCAGCACGTTTATTTGGATTATTTTTGTCATTTTTCTGTACATTGGGAGATATTCGTACTGCTGAATAACGTTTTATTTGTGGTTGGATATATATATATATATATATATATATATATATATGTGTGTGTGTGTGTGTGTGTGTGTATATATATATATATATATATATATATATATATATATATATATATATAAATATATATATATATATATATATATATATATATATATATATATATATATATATATATATAAATATAAATATATATATATATATATAGATATATAGATATATATATATGCACACCCCCTACTTTAATATACCAACTCCAAGATCGCGCTACAGTGTAGGGAATGGGAAATTTCCGGGAATGGGAAATTTTCCTTTTCTGCACTGTAGTTCACTGAAGTGCAATCTCGGAGTTTGTATATTTAAGTAGTGGGGGGTGGGGGGGTGCATGGAGGCTTGCCCCCATGCCTAAACCCTTTCCTTTCTACGTATTTGTTTTTTTTTGTGTACTTTTTTACTATTTCGAACCTTTAAGTGTTCGATCTGTAAAGGTCAACCTTTACAGATTCGAACATTTAAGTGTTCGTTGTAGTAATATAAACCATATATATACATATATATATATATATATATATATATATATATATATATATATATATATTATACATCTGTGATGTTCTCTTGATTAACCCATTAAATAGCCCTTTAAGTAAATCACTGTAGACAAATTTCCAAAAAAAAAGTTATTCTGGTAGAAAGACTGAATTAATTTAAATAGTACATGAAAACCTTCTTTCTCAATAACTCTGTTGACACATAAAAGTAAAATCCAGACAATGACCCAGGTGTTCTGTGTGCGATTAGTGACCCAAGTATTACGGCAACTCATGGGGAGGGGGTAAAAGAGTGACCAGATAGTGCCTGCAGCACCCATGGGGAGAAGTGCTGGGCGCAAAAGCACAGGATATACACTAATTAACAGACAGTGCCCATCCATGCCTCATGGAGGGAGGTTTCAGCACACAGAATCATGGGTGCACATTCAGTACCAGAACCCAGGAGGAGAATAGAGATAATGCAGAGGCACTTGCTGTGAGGAAAGCAGGGTCCTTCTGAATGTTATGTCACTTATGAAAGGAGGTAACACTCCTTACTAAGGCTCACTACATAGACATCATTTAGCAACAATGGGTATTCAAAAAAGGAACATTATGGTCATAAGCAGAAAAAACACACCCCTGAAGGACAGTGGCACTATTCCTGGTGTTCACCTTTCCATCACAGGGAAACAATAATCCACAAGGCTCTCTTCACTGGATCAAGTGGGCCCCTTAGGGGTAAGGATGGTCAAGAGGGGGCTAGAAAAAAATACTTTCATAAAGAGAAATATTCAAGACCTCATTACCGATATACAGGGTGCACTTTTGGGTAATGTGAGACCATATCATTTTACGTAGAATTCTTTATTATTGATGAAGTATTATTGAACTTATGTGACCTCTAAAACTGAAAGAATGTGCCAGGTTTGTCGTACACAGGTTTTGGCCCTGAATATGTCCAAATGATCAATGTTCACGAGGGGTTAAAACAGCCAGCTAAAAATTCAAAGGGTGAAGTCAACTTGCCAATGCTGAAAGGAAGGGTGTTGGCTGAGCCCAAAGAAGAACTGACACCAAGGAGAATGTGTGAAAGTGTGGTTCTTGCATTAGAGAAACTGGATAGTATAAGTCAGCTAAGTTATGCATATACAGAAACTTGCATCCACAGTGGATCAGAATGATTAGCATTGCACAGTGCTGCAGACCAACGGTTGATGTTAGGAAGCATACAAAAACCTACACCTGCTGTATGTCGGCCCCACTGTTCAACTCTCACCTCCCTTTTTCTCTGCACTAGGAATATTAACAGTTTGAAGGCTATGACTGGACCACTACAGGATGGGGCTTCATGTTCAGAGATGGGACAGAGGCTAACAATTTACTTTAAAAACACAAGAAAATTTACTTCAATTGACTGCTGTCCCATCTATGATTAGTCTTAATGCTTTGCACTCCTTAAATGCTGGAAGAGGCATCCATTAACTACAGTCATGGATATCACAAAATAAATGAATGAATGGATTAAAGAAAACCTCAGGGAGGAAACCAAGAATGCAGCTATTTGATTAACATTACTCAACAGCTTATTCAGTAAGAAAGGATTTGGACATTAAAGGTAACTCAGGTGCTCACAATCTGCTCCCTACATTCAGTGCTCCTACATCATTTTGTACACACTCTTGAAATGCCCCATATAAAGATATAGAGGGGGAAAAAGAATAGACTACTATGAAATAAGATATATCAACAGAAAGAAAATAATGCAACTGATTATCCAGCATTGACTTAAAGATATCAGCAATAAAACCTTACAGCAATTTTAATTTGCTGGCATCCTTCAGTTCAGTCTTGCTTGCTCCCTGAAAAAAGTACACATAATTAAATGGAATGTCCATAGCATGCTGTTGGACAAATACTGAAATGCCAGGAACACAAATTCAGGAAAGTCATTGTATGAAACCAAGCTCACAGACCAAATACCAAAATAAAGAATGTAACTGGATCAGCATCAACTGCTAGAACACAATAAATACTTTTACGGGATAAAGTGTAGCTAGTGATTGTTATTCTCATAGGTTCATAAGTTCATAGGTTCATAGGTTCATACTAGGCTATCTGCCCTAGGGCATTTATAAGCCTAGCCAGAGTGTGTGTGGCTTTCACCACCCCTTAGGATGAGAATACTATACCCATTAGTTTAGTTTGCTGTGCCTCTGTCCAGCAGTGATACAGAGATGATTCGCGGGGTAAACCTACGATCTCCCATCCACTCGTCAAGATTTCTCTTGAACAGAGTCAGTGAGGGGCTCTGCCTCACATGGACTGGGATTCTGTTCCATAGTGTAGGGAGTCTCTGGGTGATGAATCTGTCCCTCCAGCACGTCCTATTTATATCCGTGTTGAGGTTTAAGTCTCTTGCTCTCGTGGCTCTGGTGGATTTGGTTTTTTGAGGTGGAGCATGTCCATTAATTCCGGGTTGGACATGGCGTTGTATGTCAGGCACAGATCACTTCTGAGCAGACATTATGCGACTGAATAGAGCTGGAGTTTCTTCAGTCGGTCATCGTATGACATATGTTTGAGCCCCTTTATCCTTTTGGTGAGGAACCTTTGGGGTCTTTCCAACTGCTGCAGGTGTCGGGTAAGGTACATTCCGAATGGGGCGTTGTACTCAATCATTGGTCTGATAAGTGAAGAGTACAGGGGTACAATGACCTCTCCTGATCTGGATGTGAATCCCTTCATGATCAGATGGGCAATGTAGAAGGTCTTCCTAACCACTTTGGCAATGTGAGTGTCAAAAGAGAGGTTACTGTCAACTTGGGTCCCCAGGTCCCTGATAACTTCTTCCGTGTTTAATGGATTACCACCTATGTGGTAATTAGGGTTACCTTGTTTTTCCCAAAGGGTATGACTATACATTTTTGGCATTTAGCTTAAGGCCATGGCTCTGGCACCAGTTATCCATTTCTATGAGACCTTTCTGGAGGATGTCTGTGTCTGATGGAGTGTCAATTATGGTGCCCAGTTTGCAGTCATCTGCAAATTTTGTCAGCCACAATCCCCTATGTTTGCCTGCACTTCAGAAAAATAAATGCCGAACAAGAGGGGCCCAGGACTGAGCCCTGTGGGACACCGCTCGTGACCGGCTTAGAGTCTGACATGGCACCAGCAACTCTAACCCTGTGTGTTCTGTCCTTGAGCCAGTTTGCAACCCATCTTGTGACATATGGGTTTACATCTAAGCTGGTGAGCTTTTCTATGATGCCCGAGTAGGGTATTGTGTCGAACGCTTTGCTAGGTCAAGGTAGGCTGTGTGAACTGCCTTACCCTCATCAATGGCCTTAGTGACTGTTTCAAAAAGTCGACCAAGTTCAAGAGGCAGGATCTGCCCTTGACAAAGCCAAATTGGGTAGGATCCAGTGTCTGTAGGTCTCCAATGTCTTTATTTATGAGTTCCATTATGATCCTCTCCATAGCTTTGCAGACAAGGCTCGTCAAGCTTATGGGGCGGTAATTTCCAGGGTCCGTAGAAGCACCGCCTTTGTGGAGTGGGACCACAGTTGCCATACGCCATTCTTTGGGTGCGTGATCCTGTAGTAAGGCTAAGATTAAACAGCAGCCTTATGTGTGGGTTTAGTTCCTCATTGAGTTCGTAGCACACAGCCGGGACACCGTCCGGTCCCATTGATGCTGTGTTTTTGCTTTAGAGAGCAGTTCTCACCTGGGCATCTGAGATGTTTGGGAGGCTAGACTCTGGTGGGATAGATATTTCTCCTTTTGGGGGAGGGAGGGAATTTGCACTGAACCCGTCTGCCAGTATGTTGGCAATGTCTGTGGGTTCAGTGATTTTTATCATTTTGGACTAATTCTGAGCATATCTGGGAGTTTCCACCCAGGTTTCTAACATAGCTAAAGAAGGCTTTATGATTGTCTTTTGTGTCATTAGCGATTTTTCTCTCAAAGTTGGCCTTGGATGATTTTATGAGTGATCGTAGTTTTTTGCTAGTATTGATCAGAGATACCTTCCCTTTTAGGGATTTTGCTCTGTCATGTAGTAGCTTTCTCCTCTTGTTGTAGAGTTTGTTTATGGCTGGAGTCCACCAGACCGGGCGCCTGCCTTTGGTGGAAAGGGTCTTGATTTTATTAGGGATTGCTTGATCCATACATTCCTGGAGGTGCTCATAGAAGGCATTTGTAAGGGTTTCAGCAGCGTGGGTTGTGGTTTCCACTGGCTTGGGGGCCTTGAAGGATACCACTCCAGTCTTAAGAAGTGTGAAGTTTGCTTTTGAGAAGTTCTTCACTGTGGTCTTTTGCTGGGGTGGGGGCGGGATGTGGATCTCCAGTGAGATTAATTTATGGTCTGATCTCACCAATGAGGGATATACTTCCGGTGTGGAGCATTTTGTCCCCATGTTTGTGATGATCAGGTCTAGTAAATTTTCTCCTCTTGTGGGAATGGTGACTAGTTGTTCCATAGCATTTGAGTTTATGAACTCAAGGAACCTTTGGGCTAGGGTATTGGGGCTTGAGTAATGTTCCCAGTCTATGTTTGGGTAGTTGAAGTCACCCAATATGATGGTGTTTGGAGAGACATTCATACTCTCCAGTGTCTTCAGGAAGGCTGTGTGGATTTCCTGAGTTTGAGAAGGTGGTCTGTAGCATGTTACAAACTGTAGGGCAGTTTTACCTATGGTTAATTGCACCTGGATGGTCTCCGATGCTTCGTGCGATGCCACTAACCTGGAGGTGTGGGTATCCTTTATGAATATGGATACTCCCCCTCCTTTTGTGGTTCGGTCCAGATTTTGGGGCCGGAACACATGATAAGATGTATAACCTGATAGTGCTGGGGTGCTCTCAGGAGCCTTGAACCAGGTTTCAGTCACAGCACAGATATCGATGTTCTCCATACTGAGCAGGGCTTCG